>NW_027371140.1:0-30335 GCF_046119375.1 Phyllobates terribilis | reverse complement strand
GCCGAGAACAATGGAAGAGTTCCGAAGCATTTTTAAACTTCAGCGGAATTCCGAGAAAAATGGAAGAGTTCCGAAGCATTTTTAAATGTCAGCAGAATTCTCAGAACAATGGAAGTGTTACGAAGCATTTTTAAACTTCAGCAGAATTCCGAGAACAATGGAAGAGTTCCGAAGCATTTTTAAACTTCAGCGCAATTCCGAGAACAATGGAAGAGTTCCGAAGCATTTTTAAACATCAGCGGAATTCCGAGAACAAAGGAGGAGTTTTGAAGCATTTTTGATCTTCAGCGGAATTCCTAGAACAATGGAAGAGTTCAGAACCATTTTTAAACTTCAGCGGAATTCCGAGAACAATGGAAGAGTTCCGAAGCATTTTTAAACGTCAGCGGAATGCCGAGAAAAATGGAAGAGTTCCGAAGCATTTTTAAACTGCAGCGGAATTCCTAGAACAATGGAAGAGTTCTGATGCATTTTTAAACTGCAGCGGAATTCCTAGAACAATGGAAGAGTTCCGAAGCATTTTTAAACGTCAGCGGAATTCTCAGAACAATGGAAGTGTTCCGAAGCATTTTTAAACTTCAGCAGAATTCTGAGAACAATGGAAGAGTTCCGACGCATTTTTAAACGTCAGCGGAATTCCGAGAACAATGGAAGAGTTCCGAAGCATTTTTAAACGTCAGCGGAATGCCGAGAAAAATGGAAGAGTTCCGAAGCATTTTTAAACTGCAGCGGAATTCCTAGAACAATGGAAGAGTTCTGATGCATTTTTAAACTGCAGCGGAATTCCTAGAACAATGGAAGAGTTCCGAAGCATTTTTAAACGTCAGCGGAATGCCGAGAAAAATGGAAAAGTTCCGACGCATTTTTAAACGTCAGCGGAATTCCGAGAACAATGGAAGTGTTCCGAAGCATTTTTAAATGTCAGCGGAATGCCGAGAACAATGGAAGAGTTCCGACGCATTTTTAAACGTCAACGGAATTCCGAGAACAATGGAAGAGTTCCGAAGCATTTTTAAACGTCAGCGGAATGCCGAGAAAAATGGAAGAGTTCCGAAGCATTTTTAAACTGCAGCGGAATTCCTAGAACAATGGAAGAGTTCTGATGCATTTTTAAACTGCAGCGGAATTCCTAGAACAATGGAAGAGTTCCGAAGCATTTTTAAACTTCAGCGGAATTCCGAGAAAAATGGAAGAGTTCCGAAGCATTTTTAAATGTCAGCAGAATTCTCAGAACAATGGAAGTGTTACGAAGCATTTTTAAACTTCAGCAGAATTCCGAGAACAATGGAAGAGTTCCGAAGCATTTTTAAACTTCAGCGAAATTCCGAGAACAATGGAAGAGTTCCGAAGCATTTTTAAACGTCAGCGGAATTCTCAGAACAATGGAAGTGTTCCGAAGCATTTTTAAACTACAGCAGAATTCTGAGAACAATGGAAGAGTTCCGACGCATTTTTAAACGTCAGCGGAATTCCGAGAACAAAGGAAGAGTTCCGAAGCATTTTTAAACGTCAGCGGAATTCCGAGAACAATGGAAGAGTTCCGAAGCATTTTTAAACGTCAGCAGAATGCCGAGAACAATGGAAGAGTTCCGACGCATTTTTAAACGTCAGCGGAATTCCGAGAACAATGGAAGAGTTCCGAAGCATTTTTAAATGTCAGCGGAATGCCGAGAACAATGGAAGAGTTCCGACGCATTTTTAAACGTCAACGGAATTCCGAGAACAATGGAAGAGTTCCGAAGCATTTTTAAACGTCAGCGGAATGCCGAGAAAAATGGAAGAGTTCCGAAGCATTTTTAAACTTCAGCGGAATTCCGAGAACAGTGGAAGAGTTCCGAAGCATTTTTAAACATCAGCGAATTCCGAGAACAAAGGAAGAGTTCCGAAGCATTTTTGATCTTCAGCGGAATTCCGAGAACAATGGAAGAGTTCCGAAGCATTTTTAAACGTCAGCGGAATGCCGAGAACAATGGAAGAGTTCCGACGCATTTTTAAACGTCAGCGGAATTCCGAGAACAATGGAAGAGTTCCGAAGCATTTTTAAACTTCAGCGGAATTCCGAGAACAATGGAAGAGTTCCGAAGCATTTTTGATCTTCAGCGGAATTCCGAGAACAATGGAAGAGTTCCGAAGCATTTTTAAACGTCAGCGGAATGCCGAGAACAATGGAAGAGTTCCGACGCATTTTTAAACGTCAGCGGAATTCCGAGTACAATGGAAGAGTTCCGAAGCATTTTTAAACTTCAGCGGAATTCCGAGAACAATGGAAGAGTTCCGAAGCATTTTTAAATGTCAGCGGAATTCCTAGAACAATGGAAGAGTTCTGATGCATTTTTAAACTGCAGCGGAATTCCTAGAACAATGGAAGAGTTCCGAAGCATTTTTAAACTTCAGCGGAATTCCGAGAAAAATCTAAGAGTTCCGAAGCATTTTTAAATGTCAGCAGAATTCTCAGAACAATGGAAGTGTTACGAAGCATTTTTAAACTTCAGCAGAATTCCGAGAACAATGGAAGAGTTCCGAAGCATTTTTAAACTTCAGCGGAATGCCGAGAACAATGGAAGAGTTCCGAAGCATTTTTGATCTTCAGCGGAATTCCGAGAACAATGGAAGAGTTCCGAAGCATTTTTAAACGTCAGCGAAATGCCGAGAACAATGGAAGAGTTCCGACGCATTTTTAAACGTCAGCGGAATTCCGAGAACAATGGAAGAGTTCCGAAGCATTTTTAAACTTCAGCGGAATTCCGAGAACAATGGAAGAGTTCCGAAGCATTTTTAAATGTCAGCGGAATTCCTAGAACAATGGAAGAGTTCTGATGCATTTTTAAACTGCAGCGGAATTCCTAGAACAATGGAAGAGTTCCGAAGCATTTTTAAACTTCAGCGGAATTCCGAGAAAAATGGAAGAGTTCCGAAGCATTTTTAAATGTCAGCAGAATTCTCAGAACAATGGAAGTGTTACGAAGCATTTTTAAACGTCAGCGGAATTCCGAGAACAATGGAAGAGTTCCGAAGCATTTTTAAACTTCAGCGGAATTCCGAGAACAATGGAAGAGTTCCGAAGCATTTTTGATCTTCAGCGGAATTCCGAGAACAATGGAAGAGTTCCGAAGCATTTTTAAACATCAGCGGAATTCCGAGAACAAAGGAAGAGTTCCGAAGCATTTTTAAACTTCAGCAGAATTCCGAGAACAATGGAAGAGTTCCGAAGCATTTTTAAACTTCAGCAAAATTCCGAGAACAATGGAAGAGTTCCGAAGCATTTTTAAACTTCAGCGGAATTCCGAGAACAAAGGAGGAGTTTTGAAGCATTTTTGATCTTCAGCGGAATTCCTAGAACAATGGAAGAGTTCAGAACCATTTTTAAACTTCAGCGGAATTCCGAGAACAATGGAAGAGTTCCGAAGCATTTTTAAATGTCAGCGGAATGCCGAGAACAATGGAAGAGTTCCGAAACATTTTTAAACTTCAGCGGAATTCCGAGAAAAATGGAAGAGTTCCGAAGCATTTTTAAATGTCAGCAGAATTCTCAGAACAATGGAAGTGTTACGAAGCATTTTTAAACTTCAGCAGAATTCCGAGAACAATGGAAGAGTTCCGAAGCATTTTTAAACTTCAGCGCAATTCCGAGAACAATGGAAGAGTTCCGAAGCATTTTTAAACATCAGCGGAATTCCGAGAACAAAGGAGGAGTTTTGAAGCATTTTTGATCTTCAGCGGAATTCCTAGAACAATGGAAGAGTTCAGAACCATTTTTAAACTTCAGCGGAATTCCGAGAACAATGGAAGAGTTCCGAAGCATTTTTAAACGTCAGCGGAATGCCGAGAAAAATGGAAGAGTTCCGTAGCATTTTTAAACTGCAGCGGAATTCCTAGAACAATGGAAGAGTTCTGATGCATTTTTAAACTGCAGCGGAATTCCTAGAACAATGGAAGAGTTCCGAAGCATTTTTAAACGTCAGCGGAATTCTCAGAACAATGGAAGTGTTCCGAAGCATTTTTAAACTTCAGCAGAATTCTGAGAACAATGGAAGAGTTCCGACGCATTTTTAAACGTCAGCGGAATTCCGAGAACAATGGAAGAGTTCCGAAGCATTTTTAAACTTCAGCGGAATTCCGAGAACAATGGAACAGTTCCGAAGCATTTTTAAACTTCAGCAGAATTCCAAGAACAATGGAAGAGTTCCGAAGCATTTTTAAACTTCAGCGGAATTCCGAGAACAATGGAACAGTTCCGAAGCATTTTTAACTTCAGCGAAATTCCGAGAACAATGGAAGAGTTCCGAAGCATTTTTAAACGTCAGCGGAATGCCGAGAAAAATGGAAGAGTTCCGAAGCATTTTTAAACTGCAGCGGAATTCCTAGAACAATGGAAGAGTTCTGATGCATTTTTAAACTGCAGCGGAATTCCTAGAACAATGGAAGAGTTCCGAAGCATTTTTAAACTTCAGCGGAATTCCGAGAAAAATGGAAGAGTTCCGAAGCATTTTTAAATGTCAGCAGAATTCTCAGAACAATGGAAGTGTTACGAAGCATTTTTAAACTTCAGCAGAATTCCGAGAACAATGGAAGAGTTCCGAAGCATTTTTAAACTTCAGCGGAATGCCGAGAACAATGGAAGAGTTCCGACGCATTTTTAAACGTCAGCGGAATTCCGAGAACAATGGAAGAGTTCCGAAGCATTTTTAAACTTCAGCGGAATTCCGAGAACAATGGAAGAGTTCCGAAGCATTTTTGATCTTCAGCGGAATTCCGAGAACAATGGAAGAGTTCCGAAGCATTTTTAAACGTCAGCGGAATGCCGAGAACAATGGAAGAGTTCCGACGCATTTTTAAACGTCAGCGGAATTCCGAGAACAATGGAAGAGTTCCGAAGCATTTTTAAACTTCAGCGGAATTCCGAGAACAATGGAAGAGTTCCGAAGCATTTTTAAATGTCAGCGGAATTCCTAGAACAATGGAAGAGTTCTGATGCATTTTTAAACTGCAGCGGAATTCCTAGAACAATGGAAGAGTTCCGAAGCATTTTTAAATGTCAGCAGAATTCTCAGAACAATGGAAGTGTTACGAAGCATTTTTAAACTTCAGCAGAATTCCGAGAACAATGGAAGAGTTCCGAAGCATTTTTAAACTTCAGCGCAATTCCGAGAACAATGGAAGAGTTCCGAAGCATTTTTAAACATCAGCGGAATTCCGAGAACAAAGGAGGAGTTTTGAAGCATTTTTGATCTTCAGCGGAATTCCTAGAACAATGGAAGAGTTCAGAACCATTTTTAAACTTCAGCGGAATTCCGAGAACAATGGAAGAGTTCCGAAGCATTTTTAAACGTCAGCGGAATGCCGAGAAAAATGGAAGAGTTCCGAAGCATTTTTAAACTGCAGCGGAATTCCTAGAACAATGGAAGAGTTCTGATGCATTTTTAAACTGCAGCGGAATTCCTAGAACAATGGAAGAGTTCTGAAGCATTTTTAAACGTCAGCGGAATTCTCAGAACAATGGAAGTGTTCCGAAGCATTTTTAAACTTCAGCAGAATTCTGAGAACAATGGAAGAGTTCCGACGCATTTTTAAACGTCAGCGGAATTCCGTGAACAATGGAAGAGTTCCGAAGCATTTTTAAACTTCAGCGGAATTCCGAGAACAATGGAACAGTTCCGAAGCATTTTTAAACTGCAGCAGAATTCCAAGAACAATGGAAGAGTTCCGAAGCATTTTTAAACTTCAGCGGAATTCCGAGAACAATGGAACAGTTCCGAAGCATTTTTAAACGTCAGCGGAATGCCGAGAAAAATGGAAGAGTTCCGAAGCATTTTTAAACTGCAGCGGAATTCCTAGAACAATGGAAGAGTTCTGATGCATTTTTAAACTGCAGCGGAATTCCTAGAACAATGGAAGAGTTCCGAAGCATTTTTAAACTTCAGCGGAATTCCGAGAAAAATGGAAGAGTTCCGAAGCATTTTTAAATGTCAGCAGAATTCTCAGAACAATGGAAGTGTTACGAAGCATTTTTAAACTTCAGCAGAATTCCGAGAACAATGGAAGAGTTCCGAAGCATTTTTAAACTTCAGCGAAATTCCGAGAACAATGGAAGAGTTCCGAAGCATTTTTAAACGTCAGCGGAATTCTCAGAACAATGGAAGTGTTCCGAAGCATTTTTAAACTACAGCAGAATTCTGAGAACAATGGAAGAGTTCCGACGCATTTTTAAACGTCAGCGGAATTCCGAGAACAAAGGAAGAGTTCCGAAGCATTTTTAAACGTCAGCGGAATTCCGAGAACAATGGAAGAGTTCCGAAGCATTTTTAAACGTCAGCAGAATGCCGAGAACAATGGAAGAGTTCCGACGCATTTTTAAACGTCAGCGGAATTCCGAGAACAATGGAAGAGTTCCGAAGCATTTTTAAATGTCAGCGGAATGCCGAGAACAATGGAAGAGTTCCGACGCATTTTTAAACGTCAACGGAATTCCGAGAACAATGGAAGAGTTCCGAAGCATTTTTAAACGTCAGCGGAATGCCGAGAAAAATGGAAGAGTTCCGAAGCATTTTTAAACTTCAGCGGAATTCCGAGAACAAAAGAGGAGTTTTGAAGCATTTTTGATCTTCAGCGGAATTCCTAGAACAATGGAAGAGTTCAGAACCATTTTTAAACTTCAGCGGAATTCCGAGAACAATGGAAGAGTTCCGAAGCATTTTTAAATGTCAGCGGAATGCCGAGAACAATGGAAGAGTTCCGAAGCATTTTTAAACTTCAGCGGAATTCCGAGAAAAATGGAAGAGTTCCGAAGCATTTTTAAATGTCAGCAGAATTCTCAGAACAATGGAAGTGTTACGAAGCATTTTTAAACTTCAGCAGAATTCCGAGAACAATGGAAGAGTTCCGAAGCATTTTTAAACTTCAGCGCAATTCCGAGAACAATGGAAGAGTTCCGAAGCATTTTTAAACATCAGCGGAATTCCGAGAACAAAGGAGGAGTTTTGAAGCATTTTTGATCTTCAGCGGAATTCCTAGAACAATGGAAGAGTTCAGAACCATTTTTAAACTTCAGCGGAATTCCGAGAACAATGGAAGAGTTCCGAAGCATTTTTAAACGTCAGCGGAATGCCGAGAAAAATGGAAGAGTTCCGAAGCATTTTTAAACTGCAGCGGAATTCCTAGAACAATGGAAGAGTTCTGATGCATTTTTAAACTGCAGCGGAATTCCTAGAACAATGGAAGAGTTCCGAAGCATTTTTAAACGTCAGCGGAATTCTCAGAACAATGGAAGTGTTCCGAAGCATTTTTAAACTTCAGCAGAATTCTGAGAACAATGGAAGAGTTCCGACGCATTTTTAAACGTCAGCGGAATTCCGAGAACAATGGAAGAGTTCCGAAGCATTTTTAAACGTCAGCGGAATGCCGAGAAAAATGGAAGAGTTCCGAAGCATTTTTAAACTGCAGCGGAATTCCTAGAACAATGGAAGAGTTCTGATGCATTTTTAAACTGCAGCGGAATTCCTAGAACAATGGAAGAGTTCCGAAGCATTTTTAAACGTCAGCGGAATGCCGAGAAAAATGGAAAAGTTCCGACGCATTTTTAAACGTCAGCGGAATTCCGAGAACAATGGAAGTGTTCCGAAGCATTTTTAAATGTCAGCGGAATGCCGAGAACAATGGAAGAGTTCCGACGCATTTTTAAACGTCAACGGAATTCCGAGAACAATGGAAGAGTTCCGAAGCATTTTTAAACGTCAGCGGAATGCCGAGAAAAATGGAAGAGTTCCGAAGCATTTTTAAACTGCAGCGGAATTCCTAGAACAATGGAAGAGTTCTGATGCATTTTTAAACTGCAGCGGAATTCCTAGAACAATGGAAGAGTTCCGAAGCATTTTTAAACTTCAGCGGAATTCCGAGAAAAATGGAAGAGTTCCGAAGCATTTTTAAATGTCAGCAGAATTCTCAGAACAATGGAAGTGTTACGAAGCATTTTTAAACTTCAGCAGAATTCCGAGAACAATGGAAGAGTTCCGAAGCATTTTTAAACTTCAGCGAAATTCCGAGAACAATGGAAGAGTTCCGAAGCATTTTTAAACGTCAGCGGAATTCTCAGAACAATGGAAGTGTTCCGAAGCATTTTTAAACTACAGCAGAATTCTGAGAACAATGGAAGAGTTCCGACGCATTTTTAAACGTCAGCGGAATTCCGAGAACAAAGGAAGAGTTCCGAAGCATTTTTAAACGTCAGCGGAATTCCGAGAACAATGGAAGAGTTCCGAAGCATTTTTAAACGTCAGCAGAATGCCGAGAACAATGGAAGAGTTCCGACGCATTTTTAAACGTCAGCGGAATTCCGAGAACAATGGAAGAGTTCCGAAGCATTTTTAAATGTCAGCGGAATGCCGAGAACAATGGAAGAGTTCCGACGCATTTTTAAACGTCAACGGAATTCCGAGAACAATGGAAGAGTTCCGAAGCATTTTTAAACGTCAGCGGAATGCCGAGAAAAATGGAAGAGTTCCGAAGCATTTTTAAACTTCAGCGGAATTCCGAGAACAGTGGAAGAGTTCCGAAGCATTTTTAAACATCAGCGAATTCCGAGAACAAAGGAAGAGTTCCGAAGCATTTTTGATCTTCAGCGGAATTCCGAGAACAATGGAAGAGTTCCGAAGCATTTTTAAACGTCAGCGGAATGCCGAGAACAATGGAAGAGTTCCGACGCATTTTTAAACGTCAGCGGAATTCCGAGAACAATGGAAGAGTTCCGAAGCATTTTTAAACTTCAGCGGAATTCCGAGAACAATGGAAGAGTTCCGAAGCATTTTTGATCTTCAGCGGAATTCCGAGAACAATGGAAGAGTTCCGAAGCATTTTTAAACGTCAGCGGAATGCCGAGAACAATGGAAGAGTTCCGACGCATTTTTAAACGTCAGCGGAATTCCGAGTACAATGGAAGAGTTCCGAAGCATTTTTAAACTTCAGCGGAATTCCGAGAACAATGGAAGAGTTCCGAAGCATTTTTAAATGTCAGCGGAATTCCTAGAACAATGGAAGAGTTCTGATGCATTTTTAAACTGCAGCGGAATTCCTAGAACAATGGAAGAGTTCCGAAGCATTTTTAAACTTCAGCGGAATTCCGAGAAAAATGGAAGAGTTCCGAAGCATTTTTAAATGTCAGCAGAATTCTCAGAACAATGGAAGTGTTACGAAGCATTTTTAAACGTCAGCGGAATTCCGAGAACAATGGAAGAGTTCCGAAGCATTTTTAAACTTCAGCGGAATTCCGAGAACAATGGAAGAGTTCCGAAGCATTTTTGATCTTCAGCGGAATTCCGAGAACAATGGAAGAGTTCCGAAGCATTTTTAAACATCAGCGGAATTCCGAGAACAAAGGAAGAGTTCCGAAGCATTTTTAAACTTCAGCAGAATTCCGAGAACAATGGAAGAGTTCCGAAGCATTTTTAAACTTCAGCAAAATTCCGAGAACAATGGAAGAGTTCCGAAGCATTTTTAAACTTCAGCGGAATTCCGAGAACAAAGGAGGAGTTTTGAAGCATTTTTGATCTTCAGCGGAATTCCTAGAACAATGGAAGAGTTCAGAACCATTTTTAAACTTCAGCGGAATTCCGAGAACAATGGAAGAGTTCCGAAGCATTTTTAAATGTCAGCGGAATGCCGAGAACAATGGAAGAGTTCCGAAACATTTTTAAACTTCAGCGGAATTCCGAGAAAAATGGAAGAGTTCCGAAGCATTTTTAAATGTCAGCAGAATTCTCAGAACAATGGAAGTGTTACGAAGCATTTTTAAACTTCAGCAGAATTCCGAGAACAATGGAAGAGTTCCGAAGCATTTTTAAACTTCAGCGCAATTCCGAGAACAATGGAAGAGTTCCGAAGCATTTTTAAACATCAGCGGAATTCCGAGAACAAAGGAGGAGTTTTGAAGCATTTTTGATCTTCAGCGGAATTCCTAGAACAATGGAAGAGTTCAGAACCATTTTTAAACTTCAGCGGAATTCCGAGAACAATGGAAGAGTTCCGAAGCATTTTTAAACGTCAGCGGAATGCCGAGAAAAATGGAAGAGTTCCGTAGCATTTTTAAACTGCAGCGGAATTCCTAGAACAATGGAAGAGTTCTGATGCATTTTTAAACTGCAGCGGAATTCCTAGAACAATGGAAGAGTTCCGAAGCATTTTTAAACGTCAGCGGAATTCTCAGAACAATGGAAGTGTTCCGAAGCATTTTTAAACTTCAGCAGAATTCTGAGAACAATGGAAGAGTTCCGACGCATTTTTAAACGTCAGCGGAATTCCGAGAACAATGGAAGAGTTCCGAAGCATTTTTAAACTTCAGCGGAATTCCGAGAACAATGGAACAGTTCCGAAGCATTTTTAAACTTCAGCAGAATTCCAAGAACAATGGAAGAGTTCCGAAGCATTTTTAAACTTCAGCGGAATTCCGAGAACAATGGAACAGTTCCGAAGCATTTTTAACTTCAGCGGAATTCCGAGAACAATGGAAGAGTTCCGAAGCATTTTTAAACGTCAGCGGAATGCCGAGAAAAATGGAAGAGTTCCGAAGCATTTTTAAACTGCAGCGGAATTCCTAGAACAATGGAAGAGTTCTGATGCATTTTTAAACTGCAGCGGAATTCCTAGAACAATGGAAGAGTTCCGAAGCATTTTTAAACTTCAGCGGAATTCCGAGAAAAATGGAAGAGTTCCGAAGCATTTTTAAATGTCAGCAGAATTCTCAGAACAATGGAAGTGTTACGAAGCATTTTTAAACTTCAGCAGAATTCCGAGAACAATGGAAGAGTTCCGAAGCATTTTTAAACTTCAGCGGAATGCCGAGAACAATGGAAGAGTTCCGACGCATTTTTAAACGTCAGCGGAATTCCGAGAACAATGGAAGAGTTCCGAAGCATTTTTAAACTTCAGCGGAATTCCGAGAACAATGGAAGAGTTCCGAAGCATTTTTGATCTTCAGCGGAATTCCGAGAACAATGGAAGAGTTCCGAAGCATTTTTAAACGTCAGCGGAATGCCGAGAACAATGGAAGAGTTCCGACGCATTTTTAAACGTCAGCGGAATTCCGAGAACAATGGAAGAGTTCCGAAGCATTTTTAAACTTCAGCGGAATTCCGAGAACAATGGAAGAGTTCCGAAGCATTTTTAAATGTCAGCGGAATTCCTAGAACAATGGAAGAGTTCTGATGCATTTTTAAACTGCAGCGGAATTCCTAGAACAATGGAAGAGTTCCGAAGCATTTTTAAATGTCAGCAGAATTCTCAGAACAATGGAAGTGTTACGAAGCATTTTTAAACTTCAGCAGAATTCCGAGAACAATGGAAGAGTTCCGAAGCATTTTTAAACTTCAGCGCAATTCCGAGAACAATGGAAGAGTTCCGAAGCATTTTTAAACATCAGCGGAATTCCGAGAACAAAGGAGGAGTTTTGAAGCATTTTTGATCTTCAGCGGAATTCCTAGAACAATGGAAGAGTTCAGAACCATTTTTAAACTTCAGCGGAATTCCGAGAACAATGGAAGAGTTCCGAAGCATTTTTAAACGTCAGCGGAATGCCGAGAAAAATGGAAGAGTTCCGAAGCATTTTTAAACTGCAGCGGAATTCCTAGAACAATGGAAGAGTTCTGATGCATTTTTAAACTGCAGCGGAATTCCTAGAACAATGGAAGAGTTCCGAAGCATTTTTAAACGTCAGCGGAATTCTCAGAACAATGGAAGTGTTCCGAAGCATTTTTAAACTTCAGCAGAATTCTGAGAACAATGGAAGAGTTCCGACGCATTTTTAAACGTCAGCGGAATTCCGTGAACAATGGAAGAGTTCCGAAGCATTTTTAAACTTCAGCGGAATTCCGAGAACAATGGAACAGTTCCGAAGCATTTTTAAACTGCAGCAGAATTCCAAGAACAATGGAAGAGTTCCGAAGCATTTTTAAACTTCAGCGGAATTCCGAGAACAATGGAACAGTTCCGAAGCATTTTTAAACGTCAGCGGAATGCCGAGAAAAATGGAAGAGTTCCGAAGCATTTTTAAACTGCAGCGGAATTCCTAGAACAATGGAAGAGTTCTGATGCATTTTTAAACTGCAGCGGAATTCCTAGAACAATGGAAGAGTTCCGAAGCATTTTTAAACTTCAGCGGAATTCCGAGAAAAATGGAAGAGTTCCGAAGCATTTTTAAATGTCAGCAGAATTCTCAGAACAATGGAAGTGTTACGAAGCATTTTTAAACTTCAGCAGAATTCCGAGAACAATGGAAGAGTTCCGAAGCATTTTTAAACTTCAGCGAAATTCCGAGAACAATGGAAGAGTTCCGAAGCATTTTTAAACGTCAGCGGAATTCTCAGAACAATGGAAGTGTTCCGAAGCATTTTTAAACTACAGCAGAATTCTGAGAACAATGGAAGAGTTCCGACGCATTTTTAAACGTCAGCGGAATTCCGAGAACAAAGGAAGAGTTCCGAAGCATTTTTAAACGTCAGCGGAATTCCGAGAACAATGGAAGAGTTCCGAAGCATTTTTAAACGTCAGCAGAATGCCGAGAACAATGGAAGAGTTCCGACGCATTTTTAAACGTCAGCGGAATTCCGAGAACAATGGAAGAGTTCCGAAGCATTTTTAAATGTCAGCGGAATGCCGAGAACAATGGAAGAGTTCCGACGCATTTTTAAACGTCAGCGGAATTCCGAGAACAATGGAAGAGTTCCGAAGCATTTTTAAACTTCAGCGGAATTCCGAGAACAATGGAAGAGTTCCGAAGCATTTTTGATCTTCAGCGGAATTCCGAGAACAATGGAAGAGTTCCGAAGCATTTTTAAACGTCAGCGGAATGCCGAGAACAATGGAAGAGTTCCGACGCATTTTTAAACATCAGCGGAATTCCGAGAACAATGGAAGAGTTCCGAAGCATTTTTAAACTGCAGCGGAATTCCTAGAACAATGGAAGAGTTCTGATGCATTTTTAAACTGCAGCGGAATTCCTAGAACAATGGAAGAGTTCCGAAGCATTTTTAAACGTCAGCGGAATTCTCAGAACAATGGAAGTGTTCCGAAGCATTTTTAAACTTCAGCAGAATTCTGAGAACAATGGAAGAGTTCCGACGCATTTTTAAACGTCAGCGGAATTCCGTGAACAATGGAAGAGTTCCGAAGCATTTTTAAACTTCAGCGGAATTCCGAGAACAATGGAACAGTTCCGAAGCATTTTTAAACTGCAGCAGAATTCCAAGAACAATGGAAGAGTTCCGAAGCATTTTTAAACTTCAGCGGAATTCCGAGAACAATGGAACAGTTCCGAAGCATTTTTAAACGTCAGCGGAATGCCGAGAAAAATGGAAGAGTTCCGAAGCATTTTTAAACTGCAGCGGAATTCCTAGAACAATGGAAGAGTTCTGATGCATTTTTAAACTGCAGCGGAATTCCTAGAACAATGGAAGAGTTCCGAAGCATTTTTAAACTTCAGCGGAATTCCGAGAAAAATGGAAGAGTTCCGAAGCATTTTTAAATGTCAGCAGAATTCTCAGAACAATGGAAGTGTTACGAAGCATTTTTAAACTTCAGCAGAATTCCGAGAACAATGGAAGAGTTCCGAAGCATTTTTAAACTTCAGCGAAATTCCGAGAACAATGGAAGAGTTCCGAAGCATTTTTAAACGTCAGCGGAATTCTCAGAACAATGGAAGTGTTCCGAAGCATTTTTAAACTACAGCAGAATTCTGAGAACAATGGAAGAGTTCCGACGCATTTTTAAACGTCAGCGGAATTCCGAGAACAAAGGAAGAGTTCCGAAGCATTTTTAAACGTCAGCGGAATTCCGAGAACAATGGAAGAGTTCCGAAGCATTTTTAAACGTCAGCAGAATGCCGAGAACAATGGAAGAGTTCCGACGCATTTTTAAACGTCAGCGGAATTCCGAGAACAATGGAAGAGTTCCGAAGCATTTTTAAATGTCAGCGGAATGCCGAGAACAATGGAAGAGTTCCGACGCATTTTTAAACGTCAGCGGAATTCCGAGAACAATGGAAGAGTTCCGAAGCATTTTTAAACTTCAGCGGAATTCCGAGAACAATGGAAGAGTTCCGAAGCATTTTTGATCTTCAGCGGAATTCCGAGAACAATGGAAGAGTTCCGAAGCATTTTTAAACGTCAGCGGAATGCCGAGAACAATGGAAGAGTTCCGACGCATTTTTAAACATCAGCGGAATTCCGAGAACAATGGAAGAGTTCCGAAGCATTTTTAAACTTCAGCGGAATTCCGAGAACAATGGAAGAGTTCCGAAGCATTTTTAAATGTCAGCGGAATTCCTAGAACAATGGAAGAGTTCTGATGCATTTTTAAACTGCAGCGGAATTCCTAGAACAATGGAAGAGTTCCGAAGCATTTTTAAACTTCAGCGGAATTCCGAGAAAAATGGAAGAGTTCCGAAGCATTTTTAAATGTCAGCAGAATTCTCAGAACAATGGAAGTGTTACGAAGCATTTTTAAACTTCAGCAGAATTCCGAGAACAATGGAAGAGTTCCGAAGCATTTTTAAACTTCAGCGGAATGCCGAGAACAATGGAAGAGTTCCGACGCATTTTTAAACGTCAGCGGAATTCCGAGAACAATGGAAGAGTTCCGAAGCATTTTTAAACGTCAGCGGAATTCCGAGAACAATGGAAGAGTTCCGAAGCATTTTTAAACTTCAGCGGAATTCCGAGAACAATGGAAGAGTTCCGAAGCATTTTTGATCTTCAGCGGAATTCCGAGAACAATGGAAGAGTTCCGAAGCATTTTTAAACGTCAGCGAAATGCCGAGAACAATGGAAGAGTTCCGACGCATTTTTAAACGTCAGCGGAATTCCGAGAACAATGGAAGAGTTCCGAAGCATTTTTAAACTTCAGCGGAATTCCGAGAACAATGGAAGAGTTCCGAAGCATTTTTAAATGTCAGCGGAATTCCTAGAACAATGGAAGAGTTCTGATGCATTTTTAAACTGCAGCGGAATTCCTAGAACAATGGAAGAGTTCCGAAGCATTTTTAAACTTCAGCGGAATTCCGAGAAAAATGGAAGAGTTCCGAAGCATTTTTAAATGTCAGCAGAATTCTCAGAACAATGGAAGTGTTACGAAGCATTTTTAAACTTCAGCAGAATTCCGAGAACAATGGAAGAGTTCCGAAGCATTTTTAAACTTCAGCGGAATGCCGAGAACAATGGAAGAGTTCCGACGCATTTTTAAACGTCAGCGGAATTCCGAGAACAATGGAAGAGTTCCGAAGCATTTTTAAACTTCAGCGGAATTCCGAGAACAATGGAAGAGTTCCGAAGCATTTTTGATCTTCAGCGGAATTCCGAGAACAATGGAAGAGTTCCGAAGCATTTTTAAACATCAGCGGAATTCCGAGAACAAAGGAAGAGTTCCGAAGCATTTTTAAACTTCAGCAGAATTCCGAGAACAATGGAAGAGTTCCGAAGCATTTTTAAACTTCAGCAAAATTCCGAGAACAATGGAAGAGTTCCGAAGCATTTTTAAACTTCAGCGGAATTCCGAGAACAAAGGAGGAGTTTTGAAGCATTTTTGATCTTCAGCGGAATTCCTAGAACAATGGAAGAGTTCAGAACCATTTTTAAACTTCAGCGGAATTCCGAGAACAATGGAAGAGTTCCGAAGCATTTTTAAATGTCAGCGGAATGCCGAGAACAATGGAAGAGTTCCGAAGCATTTTTAAACTTCAGCGGAATTCCGAGAAAAATGGAAGAGTTCCGAAGCATTTTTAAATGTCAGCAGAATTCTCAGAACAATGGAAGTGTTACGAAGCATTTTTAAACTTCAGCAGAATTCCGAGAACAATGGAAGAGTTCAGAACCATTTTTAAACTTCAGCGGAATTCCGAGAACAATGGAAGAGTTCCGAAGCATTTTTAAACGTCAGCGGAATGCCGAGAAAAATGGAAGAGTTCCGAAGCATTTTTAAACTTCAGCAGAATTCTGAGAACAATGGAAGAGTTCCGAAGCATTTTTAAATGTCAGCAGAATTCTCAGAACAATGGAAGTGTTACGAAGCATTTTTAAACTTCAGCAGAATTCCGAGAACAATGGAAGAGTTCCGAAGCATTTTTAAACTTCAGCGAAATTCCGAGAACAATGGAAGAGTTCCGAAGCATTTTTAAACGTCAGCGGAATTCTCAGAACAATGGAAGTGTTCCGAAGCATTTTTAAACTACAGCAGAATTCTGAGAACAATGGAAGAGTTCCGACCCATTTTTAAACGTCAGCGGAATTCCGAGAACAAAGGAAGAGTTCCGAAGCATTTTTAAACGTCAGCGGAATTCCGAGAACAATGGAAGAGTTCCGAAGCATTTTTAAACGTCAGCAGAATGCCGAGAACAATGGAAGAGTTCCGACGCATTTTTAAACGTCAGCGGAATTCCGAGAACAATGGAAGAGTTCCGAAGCATTTTTAAATGTCAGCGGAATGCCGAGAACAATGGAAGAGTTCCGACGCATTTTTAAACGTCAACGGAATTCCGAGAACAATGGAAGAGTTCCGAAGCATTTTTAAACGTCAGCGGAATGCCGAGAAAAATGGAAGAGTTCCGAAGCATTTTTAAACATCAGCGGAATTCCGAGAACAAAGGAAGAGTTACGAAGCATTTTTAAACTTCAGCAGAATTCCGAGAACAATGGAAGAGTTCCGAAGCATTTTTAAACTTCAGCGGAATGCCGAGAACAATGGAAGAGTTCCGACGCATTTTTAAACGTCAGCGGAATTCCGAGAACAATGGAAGAGTTCCGAAGCATTTTTAAACGTCAGCGGAATGCCGAGAAAAATGGAAGAGTTCCGAAGCATTTTTAAACTTCAGCGGAATTCCGAGAACAGTGGAAGAGTTCCGAAGCATTTTTAAACATCAGCGGAATTCCGAGAACAAAGGAAGAGTTCCGAAGCATTTTTGATCTTCAGCGGAATTCCGAGAACAATGGAAGAGTTCCGAAGCATTTTTAAACGTCAGCGGAATGCCGAGAACAATGGAAGAGTTCCGACGCATTTTTAAACGTCAGCGGAATTCCGAGAACAATGGAAGAGTTCCGAAGCATTTTTAAACTTCAGCGGAATTCCGAGAACAATGGAAGAGTTCCGAAGCATTTTTGATCTTCAGCGGAATTCCGAGAACAATGGAACAGTTCCGAAGCATTTTTAACTTCAGCGGAATTCCGAGAACAAAGGAAGAGTTCCGAAGCATTTTTGATCTTCAGCGGAATTCCGAGAACAATGGAAGAGTTCCGAAGCATTTTTAAACGTCAGCGGAATGCCGAGAACAATGGAAGAGTTCCAACGCATTTTTAAACGTCAGCGGAATTCCGAGAACAATGGAAGAGTTCCGAAGCATTTTTAAACTGCAGCGGAATTCCTAGAACAATGGAAGAGTTCTGATGCATTTTTAAACTGCAGCGGAATTCCTAGAACAATGGAAGAGTTCCGAAGCATTTTTAAACTTCAGCGGAATTCCGAGAAAAATGGAAGAGTTCCGAAGAATTTTTAAATGTCAGCAGAATTCTCAGAACAATGGAAGTGTTACGAAGCATTTTTAAACTTCAGCAGAATTCCGAGAACAATGGAAGAGTTCCGAAGCATTTTTAAACTTCAGCGGAATGCCGAGAACAATGGAAGAGTTCCGACGCATTTTTAAACGTCAGCGGAATTCCGAGAACAATGGAAGAGTTCCGAAGCATTTTTAAACTTCAGCGGAATTCCGAGAACAATGGAAGAGTTCCGAAGCATTTTTGATCTTCAGCGGAATTCCGAGAACAATGGAAGAGTTCCGAAGCATTTTTAAACGTCAGCGGAATGCCGAGAACAATGGAAGAGTTCCGACGCATTTTTAAACGTCAGCGGAATTCCGAGAACAATGGAAGAGTTCCGAAGCATTTTTAAACTTCAGCGGAATTCCGAGAACAATGGAAGAGTTCCGAAGCATTTTTAAATGTCAGCGGAATTCCTAGAACAATGGAAGAGTTCTGATGCATTTTTAAACTGCAGCGGAATTCCTAGAACAATGGAAGAGTTCCGAAGCATTTTTAAATGTCAGCAGAATTCTCAGAACAATGGAAGTGTTACGAAGCATTTTTAAACTTCAGCAGAATTCCGAGAACAATGGAAGAGTTCCGAAGCATTTTTAAACTTCAGCGCAATTCCGAGAACAATGGAAGAGTTCCGAAGCATTTTTAAACATCAGCGGAATTCCGAGAACAAAGGAGGAGTTTTGAAGCATTTTTGATCTTCAGCGGAATTCCTAGAACAATGGAAGAGTTCAGAACCATTTTTAAACTTCAGCGGAATTCCGAGAACAATGGAAGAGTTCCGAAGCATTTTTAAACGTCAGCGGAATGCCGAGAAAAATGGAAGAGTTCCGAAGCATTTTTAAACTGCAGCGGAATTCCTAGAACAATGGAAGAGTTCTGATGCATTTTTAAACTGCAGCGGAATTCCTAGAACAATGGAAGAGTTCCGAAGCATTTTTAAACGTCAGCGGAATTCTCAGAACAATGGAAGTGTTCCGAAGCATTTTTAAACTTCAGCAGAATTCTGAGAACAATGGAAGAGTTCCGACGCATTTTTAAACGTCAGCGGAATTCCGTGAACAATGGAAGAGTTCCGAAGCATTTTTAAACTTCAGCGGAATTCCGAGAACAATGGAACAGTTCCGAAGCATTTTTAAACTGCAGCAGAATTCCAAGAACAATGGAAGAGTTCCGAAGCATTTTTAAACTTCAGCGGAATTCCGAGAACAATGGAACAGTTCCGAAGCATTTTTAAACGTCAGCGGAATGCCGAGAAAAATGGAAGAGTTCCGAAGCATTTTTAAACTGCAGCGGAATTCCTAGAACAATGGAAGAGTTCTGATGCATTTTTAAACTGCAGCGGAATTCCTAGAACAATGGAAGAGTTCCGAAGCATTTTTAAACTTCAGCGGAATTCCGAGAAAAATGGAAGAGTTCCGAAGCATTTTTAAATGTCAGCAGAATTCTCAGAACAATGGAAGTGTTACGAAGCATTTTTAAACTTCAGCAGAATTCCGAGAACAATGGAAGAGTTCCGAAGCATTTTTAAACTTCAGCGCAATTCCGAGAACAATGGAAGAGTTCCGAAGCATTTTTAAACATCAGCGGAATTCCGAGAACAAAGGAGGAGTTTTGAAGCATTTTTGATCTTCAGCGGAATTCCTAGAACAATGGAAGAGTTCAGAACCATTTTTAAACTTCAGCGGAATTCCGAGAACAATGGAAGAGTTCCGAAGCATTTTTAAACGTCAGCGGAATGCCGAGAAAAATGGAAGAGTTCCGAAGCATTTTTAAACTGCAGCGGAATTCCTAGAACAATGGAAGAGTTCTGATGCATTTTTAAACTGCAGCGGAATTCCTAGAACAATGGAAGAGTTCTGAAGCATTTTTAAACGTCAGCGGAATTCTCAGAACAATGGAAGTGTTCCGAAGCATTTTTAAACTTCAGCAGAATTCTGAGAACAATGGAAGAGTTCCGACGCATTTTTAAACGTCAGCGGAATTCCGTGAACAATGGAAGAGTTCCGAAGCATTTTTAAACTTCAGCGGAATTCCGAGAACAATGGAACAGTTCCGAAGCATTTTTAAACTGCAGCAGAATTCCAAGAACAATGGAAGAGTTCCGAAGCATTTTTAAACTTCAGCGGAATTCCGAGAACAATGGAACAGTTCCGAAGCATTTTTAAACGTCAGCGGAATGCCGAGAAAAATGGAAGAGTTCCGAAGCATTTTTAAACTGCAGCGGAATTCCTAGAACAATGGAAGAGTTCTGATGCATTTTTAAACTGCAGCGGAATTCCTAGAACAATGGAAGAGTTCCGAAGCATTTTTAAACTTCAGCGGAATTCCGAGAAAAATGGAAGAGTTCCGAAGCATTTTTAAATGTCAGCAGAATTCTCAGAACAATGGAAGTGTTACGAAGCATTTTTAAACTTCAGCAGAATTCCGAGAACAATGGAAGAGTTCCGAAGCATTTTTAAACTTCAGCGAAATTCCGAGAACAATGGAAGAGTTCCGAAGCATTTTTAAACGTCAGCGGAATTCTCAGAACAATGGAAGTGTTCCGAAGCATTTTTAAACTACAGCAGAATTCTGAGAACAATGGAAGAGTTCCGACGCATTTTTAAACGTCAGCGGAATTCCGAGAACAAAGGAAGAGTTCCGAAGCATTTTTAAACGTCAGCGGAATTCCGAGAACAATGGAAGAGTTCCGAAGCATTTTTAAACGTCAGCAGAATGCCGAGAACAATGGAAGAGTTCCGACGCATTTTTAAACGTCAGCGGAATTCCGAGAACAATGGAAGAGTTCCGAAGCATTTTTAAATGTCAGCGGAATGCCGAGAACAATGGAAGAGTTCCGACGCATTTTTAAACGTCAACGGAATTCCGAGAACAATGGAAGAGTTCCGAAGCATTTTTAAACGTCAGCGGAATGCCGAGAAAAATGGAAGAGTTCCGAAGCATTTTTAAACTTCAGCGGAATTCCGAGAACAAAAGAGGAGTTTTGAAGCATTTTTGATCTTCAGCGGAATTCCTAGAACAATGGAAGAGTTCAGAACCATTTTTAAACTTCAGCGGAATTCCGAGAACAATGGAAGAGTTCCGAAGCATTTTTAAATGTCAGCGGAATGCCGAGAACAATGGAAGAGTTCCGAAGCATTTTTAAACTTCAGCGGAATTCCGAGAAAAATGGAAGAGTTCCGAAGCATTTTTAAATGTCAGCAGAATTCTCAGAACAATGGAAGTGTTACGAAGCATTTTTAAACTTCAGCAGAATTCCGAGAACAATGGAAGAGTTCCGAAGCATTTTTAAACTTCAGCGCAATTCCGAGAACAATGGAAGAGTTCCGAAGCATTTTTAAACATCAGCGGAATTCCGAGAACAAAGGAGGAGTTTTGAAGCATTTTTGATCTTCAGCGGAATTCCTAGAACAATGGAAGAGTTCAGAACCATTTTTAAACTTCAGCGGAATTCCGAGAACAATGGAAGAGTTCCGAAGCATTTTTAAACGTCAGCGGAATGCCGAGAAAAATGGAAGAGTTCCGAAGCATTTTTAAACTGCAGCGGAATTCCTAGAACAATGGAAGAGTTCTGATGCATTTTTAAACTGCAGCGGAATTCCTAGAACAATGGAAGAGTTCCGAAGCATTTTTAAACGTCAGCGGAATTCTCAGAACAATGGAAGTGTTCCGAAGCATTTTTAAACTTCAGCAGAATTCTGAGAACAATGGAAGAGTTCCGACGCATTTTTAAACGTCAGCGGAATTCCGAGAACAATGGAAGAGTTCCGAAGCATTTTTAAACGTCAGCGGAATGCCGAGAAAAATGGAAGAGTTCCGAAGCATTTTTAAACTGCAGCGGAATTCCTAGAACAATGGAAGAGTTCTGATGCATTTTTAAACTGCAGCGGAATTCCTAGAACAATGGAAGAGTTCCGAAGCATTTTTAAACGTCAGCGGAATGCCGAGAAAAATGGAAAAGTTCCGACGCATTTTTAAACGTCAGCGGAATTCCGAGAACAATGGAAGTGTTCCGAAGCATTTTTAAATGTCAGCGGAATGCCGAGAACAATGGAAGAGTTCCGACGCATTTTTAAACGTCAACGGAATTCCGAGAACAATGGAAGAGTTCCGAAGCATTTTTAAACGTCAGCGGAATGCCGAGAAAAATGGAAGAGTTCCGAAGCATTTTTAAACTGCAGCGGAATTCCTAGAACAATGGAAGAGTTCTGATGCATTTTTAAACTGCAGCGGAATTCCTAGAACAATGGAAGAGTTCCGAAGCATTTTTAAACTTCAGCGGAATTCCGAGAAAAATGGAAGAGTTCCGAAGCATTTTTAAATGTCAGCAGAATTCTCAGAACAATGGAAGTGTTACGAAGCATTTTTAAACTTCAGCAGAATTCCGAGAACAATGGAAGAGTTCCGAAGCATTTTTAAACTTCAGCGAAATTCCGAGAACAATGGAAGAGTTCCGAAGCATTTTTAAACGTCAGCGGAATTCTCAGAACAATGGAAGTGTTCCGAAGCATTTTTAAACTACAGCAGAATTCTGAGAACAATGGAAGAGTTCCGACGCATTTTTAAACGTCAGCGGAATTCCGAGAACAAAGGAAGAGTTCCGAAGCATTTTTAAACGTCAGCGGAATTCCGAGAACAATGGAAGAGTTCCGAAGCATTTTTAAACGTCAGCAGAATGCCGAGAACAATGGAAGAGTTCCGACGCATTTTTAAACGTCAGCGGAATTCCGAGAACAATGGAAGAGTTCCGAAGCATTTTTAAATGTCAGCGGAATGCCGAGAACAATGGAAGAGTTCCGACGCATTTTTAAACGTCAACGGAATTCCGAGAACAATGGAAGAGTTCCGAAGCATTTTTAAACGTCAGCGGAATGCCGAGAAAAATGGAAGAGTTCCGAAGCATTTTTAAACTTCAGCGGAATTCCGAGAACAGTGGAAGAGTTCCGAAGCATTTTTAAACATCAGCGAATTCCGAGAACAAAGGAAGAGTTCCGAAGCATTTTTGATCTTCAGCGGAATTCCGAGAACAATGGAAGAGTTCCGAAGCATTTTTAAACGTCAGCGGAATGCCGAGAACAATGGAAGAGTTCCGACGCATTTTTAAACGTCAGCGGAATTCCGAGAACAATGGAAGAGTTCCGAAGCATTTTTAAACTTCAGCGGAATTCCGAGAACAATGGAAGAGTTCCGAAGCATTTTTGATCTTCAGCGGAATTCCGAGAACAATGGAAGAGTTCCGAAGCATTTTTAAACGTCAGCGGAATGCCGAGAACAATGGAAGAGTTCCGACGCATTTTTAAACGTCAGCGGAATTCCGAGTACAATGGAAGAGTTCCGAAGCATTTTTAAACTTCAGCGGAATTCCGAGAACAATGGAAGAGTTCCGAAGCATTTTTAAATGTCAGCGGAATTCCTAGAACAATGGAAGAGTTCTGATGCATTTTTAAACTGCAGCGGAATTCCTAGAACAATGGAAGAGTTCCGAAGCATTTTTAAACTTCAGCGGAATTCCGAGAAAAATGGAAGAGTTCCGAAGCATTTTTAAATGTCAGCAGAATTCTCAGAACAATGGAAGTGTTACGAAGCATTTTTAAACGTCAGCGGAATTCCGAGAACAATGGAAGAGTTCCGAAGCATTTTTAAACTTCAGCGGAATTCCGAGAACAATGGAAGAGTTCCGAAGCATTTTTGATCTTCAGCGGAATTCCGAGAACAATGGAAGAGTTCCGAAGCATTTTTAAACATCAGCGGAATTCCGAGAACAAAGGAAGAGTTCCGAAGCATTTTTAAACTTCAGCAGAATTCCGAGAACAATGGAAGAGTTCCGAAGCATTTTTAAACTTCAGCAAAATTCCGAGAACAATGGAAGAGTTCCGAAGCATTTTTAAACTTCAGCGGAATTCCGAGAACAAAGGAGGAGTTTTGAAGCATTTTTGATCTTCAGCGGAATTCCTAGAACAATGGAAGAGTTCAGAACCATTTTTAAACTTCAGCGGAATTCCGAGAACAATGGAAGAGTTCCGAAGCATTTTTAAATGTCAGCGGAATGCCGAGAACAATGGAAGAGTTCCGAAACATTTTTAAACTTCAGCGGAATTCCGAGAAAAATGGAAGAGTTCCGAAGCATTTTTAAATGTCAGCAGAATTCTCAGAACAATGGAAGTGTTACGAAGCATTTTTAAACTTCAGCAGAATTCCGAGAACAATGGAAGAGTTCCGAAGCATTTTTAAACTTCAGCGCAATTCCGAGAACAATGGAAGAGTTCCGAAGCATTTTTAAACATCAGCGGAATTCCGAGAACAAAGGAGGAGTTTTGAAGCATTTTTGATCTTCAGCGGAATTCCTAGAACAATGGAAGAGTTCAGAACCATTTTTAAACTTCAGCGGAATTCCGAGAACAATGGAAGAGTTCCGAAGCATTTTTAAACGTCAGCGGAATGCCGAGAAAAATGGAAGAGTTCCGTAGCATTTTTAAACTGCAGCGGAATTCCTAGAACAATGGAAGAGTTCTGATGCATTTTTAAACTGCAGCGGAATTCCTAGAACAATGGAAGAGTTCCGAAGCATTTTTAAACGTCAGCGGAATTCTCAGAACAATGGAAGTGTTCCGAAGCATTTTTAAACTTCAGCAGAATTCTGAGAACAATGGAAGAGTTCCGACGCATTTTTAAACGTCAGCGGAATTCCGAGAACAATGGAAGAGTTCCGAAGCATTTTTAAACTTCAGCGGAATTCCGAGAACAATGGAACAGTTCCGAAGCATTTTTAAACTTCAGCAGAATTCCAAGAACAATGGAAGAGTTCCGAAGCATTTTTAAACTTCAGCGGAATTCCGAGAACAATGGAACAGTTCCGAAGCATTTTTAACTTCAGCGGAATTCCGAGAACAATGGAAGAGTTCCGAAGCATTTTTAAACGTCAGCGGAATGCCGAGAAAAATGGAAGAGTTCCGAAGCATTTTTAAACTGCAGCGGAATTCCTAGAACAATGGAAGAGTTCTGATGCATTTTTAAACTGCAGCGGAATTCCTAGAACAATGGAAGAGTTCCGAAGCATTTTTAAACTTCAGCGGAATTCCGAGAAAAATGGAAGAGTTCCGAAGCATTTTTAAATGTCAGCAGAATTCTCAGAACAATGGAAGTGTTACGAAGCATTTTTAAACTTCAGCAGAATTCCGAGAACAATGGAAGAGTTCCGAAGCATTTTTAAACTTCAGCGGAATGCCGAGAACAATGGAAGAGTTCCGACGCATTTTTAAACGTCAGCGGAATTCCGAGAACAATGGAAGAGTTCCGAAGCATTTTTAAACTTCAGCGGAATTCCGAGAACAATGGAAGAGTTCCGAAGCATTTTTGATCTTCAGCGGAATTCCGAGAACAATGGAAGAGTTCCGAAGCATTTTTAAACGTCAGCGGAATGCCGAGAACAATGGAAGAGTTCCGACGCATTTTTAAACGTCAGCGGAATTCCGAGAACAATGGAAGAGTTCCGAAGCATTTTTAAACTTCAGCGGAATTCCGAGAACAATGGAAGAGTTCCGAAGCATTTTTAAATGTCAGCGGAATTCCTAGAACAATGGAAGAGTTCTGATGCATTTTTAAACTGCAGCGGAATTCCTAGAACAATGGAAGAGTTCCGAAGCATTTTTAAATGTCAGCAGAATTCTCAGAACAATGGAAGTGTTACGAAGCATTTTTAAACTTCAGCAGAATTCCGAGAACAATGGAAGAGTTCCGAAGCATTTTTAAACTTCAGCGCAATTCCGAGAACAATGGAAGAGTTCCGAAGCATTTTTAAACATCAGCGGAATTCCGAGAACAAAGGAGGAGTTTTGAAGCATTTTTGATCTTCAGCGGAATTCCTAGAACAATGGAAGAGTTCAGAACCATTTTTAAACTTCAGCGGAATTCCGAGAACAATGGAAGAGTTCCGAAGCATTTTTAAACGTCAGCGGAATGCCGAGAAAAATGGAAGAGTTCCGAAGCATTTTTAAACTGCAGCGGAATTCCTAGAACAATGGAAGAGTTCTGATGCATTTTTAAACTGCAGCGGAATTCCTAGAACAATGGAAGAGTTCCGAAGCATTTTTAAACGTCAGCGGAATTCTCAGAACAATGGAAGTGTTCCGAAGCATTTTTAAACTTCAGCAGAATTCTGAGAACAATGGAAGAGTTCCGACGCATTTTTAAACGTCAGCGGAATTCCGTGAACAATGGAAGAGTTCCGAAGCATTTTTAAACTTCAGCGGAATTCCGAGAACAATGGAACAGTTCCGAAGCATTTTTAAACTGCAGCAGAATTCCAAGAACAATGGAAGAGTTCCGAAGCATTTTTAAACTTCAGCGGAATTCCGAGAACAATGGAACAGTTCCGAAGCATTTTTAAACGTCAGCGGAATGCCGAGAAAAATGGAAGAGTTCCGAAGCATTTTTAAACTGCAGCGGAATTCCTAGAACAATGGAAGAGTTCTGATGCATTTTTAAACTGCAGCGGAATTCCTAGAACAATGGAAGAGTTCCGAAGCATTTTTAAACTTCAGCGGAATTCCGAGAAAAATGGAAGAGTTCCGAAGCATTTTTAAATGTCAGCAGAATTCTCAGAACAATGGAAGTGTTACGAAGCATTTTTAAACTTCAGCAGAATTCCGAGAACAATGGAAGAGTTCCGAAGCATTTTTAAACTTCAGCGAAATTCCGAGAACAATGGAAGAGTTCCGAAGCATTTTTAAACGTCAGCGGAATTCTCAGAACAATGGAAGTGTTCCGAAGCATTTTTAAACTACAGCAGAATTCTGAGAACAATGGAAGAGTTCCGACGCATTTTTAAACGTCAGCGGAATTCCGAGAACAAAGGAAGAGTTCCGAAGCATTTTTAAACGTCAGCGGAATTCCGAGAACAATGGAAGAGTTCCGAAGCATTTTTAAACGTCAGCAGAATGCCGAGAACAATGGAAGAGTTCCGACGCATTTTTAAACGTCAGCGGAATTCCGAGAACAATGGAAGAGTTCCGAAGCATTTTTAAATGTCAGCGGAATGCCGAGAACAATGGAAGAGTTCCGACGCATTTTTAAACGTCAGCGGAATTCCGAGAACAATGGAAGAGTTCCGAAGCATTTTTAAACTTCAGCGGAATTCCGAGAACAATGGAAGAGTTCCGAAGCATTTTTGATCTTCAGCGGAATTCCGAGAACAATGGAAGAGTTCCGAAGCATTTTTAAACGTCAGCGGAATGCCGAGAACAATGGAAGAGTTCCGACGCATTTTTAAACATCAGCGGAATTCCGAGAACAATGGAAGAGTTCCGAAGCATTTTTAAACTGCAGCGGAATTCCTAGAACAATGGAAGAGTTCTGATGCATTTTTAAACTGCAGCGGAATTCCTAGAACAATGGAAGAGTTCCGAAGCATTTTTAAACGTCAGCGGAATTCTCAGAACAATGGAAGTGTTCCGAAGCATTTTTAAACTTCAGCAGAATTCTGAGAACAATGGAAGAGTTCCGACGCATTTTTAAACGTCAGCGGAATTCCGTGAACAATGGAAGAGTTCCGAAGCATTTTTAAACTTCAGCGGAATTCCGAGAACAATGGAACAGTTCCGAAGCATTTTTAAACTGCAGCAGAATTCCAAGAACAATGGAAGAGTTCCGAAGCATTTTTAAACTTCAGCGGAATTCCGAGAACAATGGAACAGTTCCGAAGCATTTTTAAACGTCAGCGGAATGCCGAGAAAAATGGAAGAGTTCCGAAGCATTTTTAAACTGCAGCGGAATTCCTAGAACAATGGAAGAGTTCTGATGCATTTTTAAACTGCAGCGGAATTCCTAGAACAATGGAAGAGTTCCGAAGCATTTTTAAACTTCAGCGGAATTCCGAGAAAAATGGAAGAGTTCCGAAGCATTTTTAAATGTCAGCAGAATTCTCAGAACAATGGAAGTGTTACGAAGCATTTTTAAACTTCAGCAGAATTCCGAGAACAATGGAAGAGTTCCGAAGCATTTTTAAACTTCAGCGAAATTCCGAGAACAATGGAAGAGTTCCGAAGCATTTTTAAACGTCAGCGGAATTCTCAGAACAATGGAAGTGTTCCGAAGCATTTTTAAACTACAGCAGAATTCTGAGAACAATGGAAGAGTTCCGACGCATTTTTAAACGTCAGCGGAATTCCGAGAACAAAGGAAGAGTTCCGAAGCATTTTTAAACGTCAGCGGAATTCCGAGAACAATGGAAGAGTTCCGAAGCATTTTTAAACGTCAGCAGAATGCCGAGAACAATGGAAGAGTTCCGACGCATTTTTAAACGTCAGCGGAATTCCGAGAACAATGGAAGAGTTCCGAAGCATTTTTAAATGTCAGCGGAATGCCGAGAACAATGGAAGAGTTCCGACGCATTTTTAAACGTCAGCGGAATTCCGAGAACAATGGAAGAGTTCCGAAGCATTTTTAAACTTCAGCGGAATTCCGAGAACAATGGAAGAGTTCCGAAGCATTTTTGATCTTCAGCGGAATTCCGAGAACAATGGAAGAGTTCCGAAGCATTTTTAAACGTCAGCGGAATGCCGAGAACAATGGAAGAGTTCCGACGCATTTTTAAACATCAGCGGAATTCCGAGAACAATGGAAGAGTTCCGAAGCATTTTTAAACTTCAGCGGAATTCCGAGAACAATGGAAGAGTTCCGAAGCATTTTTAAATGTCAGCGGAATTCCTAGAACAATGGAAGAGTTCTGATGCATTTTTAAACTGCAGCGGAATTCCTAGAACAATGGAAGAGTTCCGAAGCATTTTTAAACTTCAGCGGAATTCCGAGAAAAATGGAAGAGTTCCGAAGCATTTTTAAATGTCAGCAGAATTCTCAGAACAATGGAAGTGTTACGAAGCATTTTTAAACTTCAGCAGAATTCCGAGAACAATGGAAGAGTTCCGAAGCATTTTTAAACTTCAGCGGAATGCCGAGAACAATGGAAGAGTTCCGACGCATTTTTAAACGTCAGCGGAATTCCGAGAACAATGGAAGAGTTCCGAAGCATTTTTAAACGTCAGCGGAATTCCGAGAACAATGGAAGAGTTCCGAAGCATTTTTAAACTTCAGCGGAATTCCGAGAACAATGGAAGAGTTCCGAAGCATTTTTGATCTTCAGCGGAATTCCGAGAACAATGGAAGAGTTCCGAAGCATTTTTAAACGTCAGCGAAATGCCGAGAACAATGGAAGAGTTCCGACGCATTTTTAAACGTCAGCGGAATTCCGAGAACAATGGAAGAGTTCCGAAGCATTTTTAAACTTCAGCGGAATTCCGAGAACAATGGAAGAGTTCCGAAGCATTTTTAAATGTCAGCGGAATTCCTAGAACAATGGAAGAGTTCTGATGCATTTTTAAACTGCAGCGGAATTCCTAGAACAATGGAAGAGTTCCGAAGCATTTTTAAACTTCAGCGGAATTCCGAGAAAAATGGAAGAGTTCCGAAGCATTTTTAAATGTCAGCAGAATTCTCAGAACAATGGAAGTGTTACGAAGCATTTTTAAACTTCAGCAGAATTCCGAGAACAATGGAAGAGTTCCGAAGCATTTTTAAACTTCAGCGGAATGCCGAGAACAATGGAAGAGTTCCGACGCATTTTTAAACGTCAGCGGAATTCCGAGAACAATGGAAGAGTTCCGAAGCATTTTTAAACTTCAGCGGAATTCCGAGAACAATGGAAGAGTTCCGAAGCATTTTTGATCTTCAGCGGAATTCCGAGAACAATGGAAGAGTTCCGAAGCATTTTTAAACATCAGCGGAATTCCGAGAACAAAGGAAGAGTTCCGAAGCATTTTTAAACTTCAGCAGAATTCCGAGAACAATGGAAGAGTTCCGAAGCATTTTTAAACTTCAGCAAAATTCCGAGAACAATGGAAGAGTTCCGAAGCATTTTTAAACTTCAGCGGAATTCCGAGAACAAAGGAGGAGTTTTGAAGCATTTTTGATCTTCAGCGGAATTCCTAGAACAATGGAAGAGTTCAGAACCATTTTTAAACTTCAGCGGAATTCCGAGAACAATGGAAGAGTTCCGAAGCATTTTTAAATGTCAGCGGAATGCCGAGAACAATGGAAGAGTTCCGAAGCATTTTTAAACTTCAGCGGAATTCCGAGAAAAATGGAAGAGTTCCGAAGCATTTTTAAATGTCAGCAGAATTCTCAGAACAATGGAAGTGTTACGAAGCATTTTTAAACTTCAGCAGAATTCCGAGAACAATGGAAGAGTTCAGAACCATTTTTAAACTTCAGCGGAATTCCGAGAACAATGGAAGAGTTCCGAAGCATTTTTAAACGTCAGCGGGAATGCCGAGAAAAATGGAAGAGTTCCGAAGCATTTTTAAACTTCAGCAGAATTCTGAGAACAATGGAAGAGTTCCGAAGCATTTTTAAATGTCAGCAGAATTCTCAGAACAATGGAAGTGTTACGAAGCATTTTTAAACTTCAGCAGAATTCCGAGAACAATGGAAGAGTTCCGAAGCATTTTTAAACTTCAGCGAAATTCCGAGAACAATGGAAGAGTTCCGAAGCATTTTTAAACGTCAGCGGAATTCTCAGAACAATGGAAGTGTTCCGAAGCATTTTTAAACTACAGCAGAATTCTGAGAACAATGGAAGAGTTCCGACCCATTTTTAAACGTCAGCGGAATTCCGGAGAACAAAGGAAGAGTTCCGAAGCATTTTTAAACGTCAGCGGAATTCCGAGAACAATGGAAGAGTTCCGAAGCATTTTTAAACGTCAGCAGAATGCCGAGAAC
>NW_027371139.1:0-30349 GCF_046119375.1 Phyllobates terribilis | reverse complement strand
GAAAAACATGTTTTTCAATGGCAAAAATCATGAATATTGTAAATGCACAAACAGTAATATCTCCACATTGCAAGGTGCAATGCTGAAATTTTTAGCTTTTTCCTGTTAATCCTAGCATGATAAAGAAGATTCAAAGAGAGTGAGATGCCAGCTCCTTTCATTCAGTCAGTAGCTTCAAACAATTTCTGGTATATGAAAAACATGTTTTTCAATGGCAAAAATCAATGAATATTGTAAATGCACAAACAGTACTATCTCCACATTGCAAGGTGCAATTCTGAAATTTTTTGCTTTTTCCTGCTAATCCTAGCATGATAAAGAGATTCAAAGAGAGTGAGATGCCAGCTCCTTTCATTCAGTCAGTAGCTTCAAACATTTCTGGTATATGAAAAACATGTTTTTCAATGGCAAAAATCAATGAATATTGTAAATGCACAAACAGTAATATCTCCACATTGCACGGTGCAATTCTGAAATTTTTAGCTTTTTCCTGTAATCCTAGCATGATAAAGAAGATTCAAAGAGAGTGAGATGCCAGCTCCTTTCATTCAGTCAGTAGCTTCAAACATTTCTGGTATATGAAAAACATGTTTTTCAATGGCAAAATCAATGAATATTGTAAATGCACAAACAGTAATATCTCCACATTGCAAGGTGCAATTCTGAAATTTTTGCTTTTTCCTGCTAATCCTAGCATGATAAAGAAGATTCAAAGAGTGAGATGCCAGCTCCTTTCATTCAGTCAGTAGCTCAAACATTTCTGGTATATGAAAAACATGTTTTTCAATGGCAAAAATCAATGAATATTGTAAATGCACAAACAGTAATATCTCCACATTGCACGGTGCAATTCTGAAATTTTTAGCTTTTTCCTGTTAATCCTAGCATGATAAAGAAGATTCAAAGAGAGTGAGATGCCAGCTCCTTTCATTCAGTCAGTAGCTTCAAACATTTCTGGTATATGAAAAACATGTTTTTCAATGGCAAAAATCAATGAATATTGTAAATGCACAAACAGTAATATCTCCACATTGCACGGTGCAATTCTGAATTTTTTAGCTTTTTCCTGTTAATCCTAGCATGATAAAGAAGATTCAAAGAGAGTGAGATGCCAGCTCCTTTCATTCAGTCAGTAGCTTCAAACATTTCTGGTATATGAAAAACATGTTTTTCAATGGCAAAAATCAATGAATATTGTAAATGCACAAACAGTAATATCTCCACATTGCAAGGTGCAATTCTGAAATTTTTTGCTTTTTCCTGCTAATCCTAGCATGATAAAGAAGATTCAAAGAGAGTGAGATGCCAGCTCCTTTCATTCAGTCAGTAGCTTCAAACATTTTCTGGTATATGAAAAACATGTTTTTCAATGGCAAAAATCAATGAATATTGTAAATGCACAAACAGTAATATCTCCACATTGCACGGTGCAATTCTGAAATTTTTAGCTTTTTCCTGTTAATCCTAGCATGATAAAGAAGATTCAAAGAGAGTGAGATGCCAGCTCCTTTCATTCAGTCAGTAGCTTCAAACATTTCTGGTATATGAAAAACATGTTTTTCAATGGCAAAAATCAATGAATATTGTAAATGCACAAACAGTAATATCTCCACATTGCAAGGTGCAATTCTGAAATTTTTGCTTTTTCCTGCTAATCCTAGCATGATAAAGAAGATTCAAAGAGAGTGAGATGCCAGCTCCTTTCATTCAGTCAGTAGCTTTAAACATTTCTGGTATATGAAAAACATGTTTTTCAATGGCAAAAATCAATGAATATTGTAAATGCACAAACTAATATCTCCACATTGCACGGTGCAATGCTGAAATTTTTAGCTTTTTCCTGTTAATCCTAGCATGATAAAGAAGATTCAAAGAGAGTGAGATGCCAGCTCCTTTCATTCAGTCAGTAGCTTCAAACATTTCTGGTATATGAAAAACATGTTTTTCAATGGCAAAAATCAATGAATATTGTAAATGCACAAACAGTAATATCTCCACATTGCAAGGTGCAATTCTGAAATTTTTTGCTTTTTCCTGTTAATCCTAGCATGATAAAGAAGATTCAAAGAGAGTGAGATGCCAGCTCCTTTCATTCAGTCAGTAGCTTCAAACATTTCTGGTATATGAAAACATGTTTTTCAATGGCAAAAATCAATGAATATTGTAAATGCACAAACAGTACTATCTCCACATTGCAAGGTGCAATTCTGAAATTTTTTGCTTTTTCCTGCTAATCCTAGCATGATAAAGAAGATTCAAAGAGAGTGAGATGCCAGCTCCTTTCATTCAGTCAGTAGCTTCAAACATTTCTGGTATATGAAAAACATGTTTTTCAATGGCAAAAATCAATGAATATTGTAAATGCACAAACAGTAATATCTCCACATTGCACGGTGCAATTCTGAAATTTTTAGCTTTTTCCTGTTAATCCTAGCATGATAAAGAAGATTCAAAGAGAGTGAGATGCCAGCTCCTTTCATTGAGTCAGTAGCTTCAAACATTTCTGGTATATGAAAAAACATGTTTTTCAATGGCAAAAATCAATGAATATTGTAAATGCACAAACAGTAATATCTCCACATTGCAAGGTGCAATTCTGAAATTTTTTGCTTTTTCCTGCTAATCCTAGCATGATAAAGAAGATTCAAAGAGTGAGATGCCAGCTCCTTTCATTCAGTCAGTAGCTTCAAACATTTCTGGTATATGAAAAACATGTTTTTCAATGGCAAAAATCAATGAATATTGTAAATGCACAAACAGTAATATCTCCACATTGCACGGTGCAATTCTGAAATTTTTAGCTTTTTCCTGTTAATCCTAGCATGATAAAGAAGATTCAAAGAGAGTGAGATGCCAGCTCCTTTCATTCAGTCAGTAGCTTCAAACATTTCTGGTATATGAAAAACATGTTTTTCAATGGCAAAAATCAATGAATATTGTAAATGCACAAACAGTAATATCTCCACATTGCACGGTGCAATTCTGAAATTTTTAGCTTTTTCCTGTAAATCCTAGCATGATAAAGAAGATTCAAAGAGAGTGAGATGCCAGCTCCTTTCATTCAGTCAGTAGCTTCAAACATTTCTGGTATATGAAAAACATGTTTTTCAATGGCAAAAATCAATGAATAATTGTAAATGCACAAACAGTAATATCTCCACATTGCAAGGTGCAATTCTGAAATTTTTTGCTTTTTCCTGCTAATCCTAGCATGATAAAGAAGATTCAAAGAGAGTGAGATGCCAGCTCCTTTCATTCAGTCAGTAGCTTCAAACATTTCTGGTATATGAAAAACGTTTTTCAATGGCAAAAATCAATGAATATTGTAAATGCACAAACAGTAATATCTCCACATTGCACGGTGCAATTCTGAAATTTTTAGCTTTTTCCTGTTAATCCTAGCATGATAAAGAAGATTCAAAGAGAGTGAGATGCCAGCTCCTTTCATTCAGTCAGTAGCTTCAAACATTTCTGGTATATGAAAAACATGTTTTTCAATGGCAAAAATCAATGAATATTGTAAATGCACAAACAGTAATATCTCCACATTGCAAGGTGCAATTCTGAAATTTTTTGCTTTTTCCTGCTAATCCTAGCATGATAAAGAAGATTCAAAGAGAGTGAGATGCCAGCTCCTTTCATTCAGTCAGTAGCTTCAAACATTTCTGGTATATGAAAAACATGTTTTTCAATGGCAAAAATCAATGAATATTGTAAATGCACAGTAATATCTCCACATTGCACGGTGCAATTCTGAAATTTTTAGCTTTTTCCTGTTAATCCTAGCATGATAAAGAAGATTCAAAGAGGTTGAGATGCCAGCTCCTTTCATTCAGTCAGTAGCTTCAAACATTTCTGGTATATGAAAAACATGTTTTTCAATGGCAAAAATCAATGAATATTGTAAATGCACAAACAGTAATATCTCCACATTGCAAGGTGCAATTCTGAAATTCTTTGCTTTTTCCTGTTAATCCTAGCATGATAAAGAAGATTCAAAGAGAGTGGAGATGCCAGCTCCTTTCATTCAGTCAGTAGCTTCAAACATTTCTGGTATATGAAAAACATGTTTTTCAATGGCAAAAATCAATGAATATTGTAAATGCACAAACAGTAATATCTCCACATTGCAAGGTGCAATTCTGAAATTTTTTGCTTTTCCTGCTAATCCTAGCATGATAAAGAAGATTCAAAGAGAGTGAGATGCCAGCTCCTTTCATTCAGTCAGTAGCTTCAAACATTTCTGGTATATGAAAAACATGTTTTTCATTGGCAAAAATCAATGAATATTGTAAATGCACAAACAGTAATATCTCCACATTGCACGGTGCAATTCTGAAATTTTAGCTTTTTCCTGTTAATCCTAGCATGATAAAGAAGATTCAAAGAGAGTGAGATGCCAGCTCCTTTCATTCAGTCAGTAGCTTCAAACATTTCTGGTATATGAAAAACATGTTTTTCAATGGCAAAAAATCAATGAATATTGTAAATGCACAAACAGTAATATCTCCACATTGCAAGGTGCAATTCTGAAATTTTTTGCTTTTTCCTGCTAATCCTAGCATGATAAAGAAGATTCAAAGAGAGTGAGATGCCAGCTCCTTTCATTCAGTCAGTAGCTTCAAACATTTCTGGTATATGAAAAACATGTTTTTCAATGGCAAAAATCAATGAATATTGTAAATGCACAAACAGTAATATCTCCACATTGCACGGTGCAATTCTGAAATTTTTAGCTTTTTCCTGTTAATCCTAGCATGATAAAGAAGATTCAAAGAGAGTGAGATGCCAGCTCCTTTCATTCAGTCAGTAGCTTCAAACATTTCTGGTATATGAAAAACATGTTTTTCAATGGCAAAAATCAATGAATATTGTAAATGCACAAACAGTAATATCTCCACATTGCACGGTGCAATTCTGAAATTTTTAGCTTTTTCCTGTTAATCCTAGCATGATAAAGAAGATTCAAAGAGAGTGAGATGCCAGCTCCTTTCATTCAGTCAGTAGCTTCAAACATTTCTGGTATATGAAAAACATGTTTTTCAATGGCAAAAATCAATGAATATTGTAAATGCACAAACAGTAATATCTCCACATTGCAAGGTGCAATTCTGAAATTTTTTGCTTTTTCCTGCTAATCCTAGCATGATAAAGAAGATTCAAAGAGAGTGAGATGCCAGCTCCTTTCATTCAGTCAGTAGCTTCTAAACATTTCTGGTATATGAAAAACATGTTTTTCAATGGCAAAAATCAATGAATATTGTAAATGCACAAACATAATATCTCCACATTGCACGGTGCAATGCTGAAATTTTTAGCTTTTTCCTGTTAATCCTAGCATGATAAAGAAGATTCAAAGAGAGTGAGATGCCAGCTCCTTTCATTCAGTCAGTAGCTTCAAACATTTCTGGTATATGAAAAACATGTTTTTCAATGGCAAAAATCAATGAATATTGTAAATGCACAAACAGTAATATCTCCACATTGCAAGGTGCAATTCTGAAATTTTTTGCTTTTTCCTGTTAATCCTAGCATGATAAAGAAGATTCAAAGAGTGAGATGCCAGCTCCTTTCATTCAGTCAGTAGCTTCAAACATTTCTGGTATATGAAAAACATGTTTTTCAATGGCAAAAATCAATGAATATTGTAAATGCACAAACAGTACTATCTCCACATTGCAAGGTGCAATTCTGAAATTTTTTGCTTTTTCCTGCTAATCCTAGCATGATAAAGAAGATTCAAAGAGAGTGAGATGCCAGCTCCTTTCATTCAGTCAGTAGCTTCAAACATTTCTGGTATATGAAAAACATGTTTTTCAATGGCAAAAATCAATGAATATTGTAAATGCACAAACAGTAATATCTCCACATGCACGGTGCAATTCTGAAATTTTTAGCTTTTTCCTGTTAATCCTAGCATGATAAAGAAGATTCAAAGAGAGTGAGATGCCAGCTCCTTTCATTCAGTCAGTAGCTTCAAACATTTCTGGTATATGAAAAACATGTTTTCAATGGCAAAAATCAATGAATATTGTAAATGCACAAACAGTAATATCTCCACATTGCAAGGTGCAATTCTGAAATTTTTTGCTTTTTCCTGCTAATCCTAGCATGATAAAGAAGATTCAAAGAGTGAGATGCCAGCTCCTTTCATTCAGTCAGTAGCTTCAAACATTTCTGGTATATGAAAAACATGTTTTTCAATGGCAAAATCAATGAATATTGTAAATGCACAAACAGTAATATCTCCACATTGCAAGGTGCAATTCTGAAATTTTTGCTTTTTCCTGCTAATCCTAGCATGATAAAGAAGATTCAAAGAGAGTGAGATGCCAGCTCCTTTCATTCAGTCAGTAGCTTCAAACATTTCTGGTATATGAAAAACATGTTTTTCAATGGCAAAAATCAATGAATATTGTAAATGCACAAACAGTAATATCTCCACATTGCACGGTGCAATTCTGAAATTTTTAGCTTTTTTCCTGTTAATCCTAGCATGATAAAGAAGATTCAAAGAGAGTGAGATGCCAGCTCCTTTCATTCAGTCAGTAGCTTCAAACATTTCTGGTATATGAAAAACATGTTTTTCAATGGCAAAAATCAATGAATATTGTAAATGCACAAACAGTAATATCTCCACATTGCAAGGTGCAATTCTGAAATTTTTTGCTTTTTCCTGCTAATCCTAGCATGATAAAGAAGATTCAAAGAGAGTGAGATGCCAGCTCCTTTCATTCAGTCAGTAGCTTCAAACATTTCTGGTATATGAAAAACATGTTTTTCAATGGCAAAAATCAATGAATATTGTAAATGCACAAACAGTAATATCTCCACATTGCACGGTGCAATTCTGAAATTTTTAGCTTTTTCCTGTTAATCCTAGCATGATAAAGAAGATTCAAAGAGAGTGAGATGCCAGCTCCTTTCATTCAGTCAGTAGCTTCAAACATTTCTGGTATATGAAAAACATGTTTTTCAATGGCAAAAATCAATGAATATTGTAAATGCACAAACAGTAATATCTCCACATTGCACGGTGCAATTCTGAAATTTTTTGCTTTTTCCTGTTAATCCTAGCATGATAAAGAAGATTCAAAGAGAGTGAGATGCCAGCTCCTTTCATTCAGTCAGTAGCTTCAAACATTTCTGGTATATGAAAAACATGTTTTTCAATGGCAAAAATCAATGAATATTGTAAATGCACAAACAGTAATATCTCCACATTGCAAGGTGCAATTCTGAAATTTTTTGCTTTTTCCTGCTAATCCTAGCATGATAAAGAAGATTCAAAGAGAGTGAGATGCCAGCTCCTTTCATTCAGTCAGTAGCTTCAAACATTTCTGGTATATGAAAAACATGTTTTTCAATGGCAAAAATCAATGAATATTGTAAATGCACAAACGTAATATCTCCACATTGCACGGTGCAATGCTGAAATTTTTAGCTTTTTCCTGTTAATCCTAGCATGATAAAGAAGATTCAAAGAGAGTGAGATGCCAGCTCCTTTCATTCAGTCAGTAGCTTCAAACATTTCTGGTATATGAAAAACATGTTTTTCAATGGCAAAAATCAATGAATATTGTAAATGCACAAACAGTAATATCTCCACATTGCAAGGTGCAATTCTGAAATTTTTTGCTTTTTCCTGTTAATCCTAGCATGATAAAGAAGATTCAAAGAGAGTGAGATGCCAGCTCCTTTCATTCAGTCAGTAGCTTCAAACATTTCTGGTATATGAAAAACATGTTTTTCAATGGCAAAAATCAATGAATATTGTAAATGCACAAACAGTACTATCTCCACATTGCAAGGTGCAATTCTGAAATTTTTTGCTTTTTCCTGCTAATCCTAGCATGATAAAGAAGATTCAAAGAGAGTGAGATGCCAGCTCCTTTCATTCAGTCAGTAGCTTCAAACATTTCTGGTATATGAAAAACATGTTTTTCAATGGCAAAAATCAATGAATATTGTAAATGCACAAACAGTAATATCTCCACATTGCACGGTGCAATTCTGAAATTTTTAGCTTTTTCCTGTTAATCCTAGCATGATAAAGAAGATTCAAAAGAGAGTGAGATGCCAGCTCCTTTCATTCAGTCAGTAGCTTCAAACATTTCTGGTATATGAAAAACATGTTTTTCAATGGCAAAAATCAATGAATATTGTAAATGCACAAACAGTAATATCTCCACATTGCAAGGTGCAATTCTGAAATTTTTTGCTTTTTCCTTCTAATCCTAGCATGATAAAGAAGATTCAAAGAGTGAGATGCCAGCTCCTTTCATTCAGTCAGTAGCTTCAAACATTTCTGGTATATGAAAAACATGTTTTCAATGGCAAAAATCAATGAATATTGTAAATGCACAAACAGTAATATCTCCACATTGCACGGTGCAATTCTGAAATTTTTAGCTTTTTCCTGTTAATCCTAGCATGATAAAGAAGATTCAAAGAGAGTGAGATGCCAGCTCCTTTCATTCAGTCAGTAGCTTCAAACATTTCTGGTATATGAAAAACATGTTTTTCAATGGCAAAAATCAATGAATATTGTAAATGCACAAACAGTAATATCTCCACATTGCAAGGTGCAATTCTGAAATTTTTTGCTTTTTCCTGCTAATCCTAGCATGATAAAGAAGATTCAAAGAGAGTGAGATGCCAGCTCCTTTCATTCAGTCAGTAGCTTCAAACATTTCTGGTATATGAAAAACATGTTTTTCAATGGCAAAAATCAATGAATATTGTAAATGCACAGTAATATCTCCACATTGCACGGTGCAATTCTGAAATTTTTAGCTTTTTCCTGTTAATCCTAGCATGATAAAGAAGATTCAAAGAGGTTGAGATGCCAGCTCCTTTCATTCAGTCAGTAGCTTCAAACATTTCTGGTATATGAAAAACATGTTTTTCAATGGCAAAAATCAATGAATATTGTAAATGCACAAACAGTAATATCTCCACATTGCAAGGTGCAATTCTGAAATTTTTTGCTTTTTCCTGCTAATCCTAGCATGATAAAGAAGATTCAAAGAGAGTGAGATGCCAGCTCCTTTCATTCAGTCAGTAGCTTCAAACATTTCTGGTATATGAAAAACATGTTTTTCAATGGCAAAAATCAATGAATATTGTAAATGCACAAACAGTAATATCTCCACATTGCAAGGTGCAATTCTGAAATTTTTGCTTTTTCCTGCTAATCCTAGCATGATAAAGAAGATTCAGAGAGTGAGATGCCAGCTCCTTTCATTCAGTCAGTAGCTTCAAACATTTCTGGTATATGAAAAACATGTTTTTCAATGGCAAAAATCAATGAATATTGTAAATGCACAAACAGTAATATCTCCACATTGCACGGTGCAATTCTGAAATTTTTAGCTTTTTCCTGTTAATCCTAGCATGATAAAGAAGATTCAAAGAGAGTGAGATGCCAGCTCCTTTCATTCAGTCAGTAGCTTCAAACATTTCTGGTATATGAAAAACATGTTTTTCAATGGCAAAAATCAATGAATATTGTAAATGCACAACAGTAATATCTCCACATTGCACGGTGCAATTCTGAAATTTTTTGCTTTTTCCTGTTAATCCTAGCATGATAAAGAAGATTCAAAGAGAGTGAGATGCCAGCTCCTTTCATTCAGTCAGTAGCTTCAAACATTTCTGGTATATGAAAAACATGTTTTTCAATGGCAAAAATCAATGAATATTGTAAATGCACAAACAGTAATATCTCCACATTGCACGGTGCAATTCTGAAATTTTTAGCTTTTTCCTGTTAATCCTAGCATGATAAAGAAGATTCAAAGAGAGTGAGATGCCAGCTCCTTTCATTCAGTCAGTAGCTTCAAACATTTCTGGTATATGAAAAACATGTTTTTCAATGGCAAAAATCAATGAATATTGTAAATGCACAAACAGTAATATCTCCACATTGCACGGTGCAATTCTGAAATTTTTAGCTTTTTCCTGTTAATCCTAGCATGATAAAGAAGATTCAAAGAGAGTGAGATGCCAGCTCCTTTCATTCAGTCAGTAGCTTCAAACATTTCTGGTATATGAAAAACATGTTTTTCAATGGCAAAAATCAATGAATATTGTAAATGCACAAACAGTAATATCTCCACATTGCAAGGTGCAATTCTGAAATTTTTTGCTTTTTCCTGCTAATCCTAGCATGATAAAGAAGATTCAAAGAGAGTGAGATGCCAGCTCCTTTCATTCAGTCAGTAGCTTCAAACATTTCTGGTATATGAAAAACATGTTTTTCAATGGCAAAAATCAATGAATATTGTAAATGCACAAACAGTAATATCTCCACATTGCACGGTGCAATTCTGAAATTTTTAGCTTTTTCCTGTTAATCCTAGCATGATAAAGAAGATTCAAAGAGAGTGAGATGCCAGCTCCTTTCATTCAGTCAGTAGCTTCAAACATTTCTGGTATATGAAAAACATGTTTTTCAATGGCAAAATCAATGAATATTGTAAATGCACAAACAGTAATATCTCCACATTGCAAGGTGCAATTCTGAAATTTTTTGCTTTTTCCTGCTAATCCTAGCATGATAAAGAAGATTCAAAGAGAGTGAGATGCCAGCTCCTTTCATTCAGTCAGTAGCTTTAAACATTTCTGGTATATGAAAAACATGTTTTTCAATGGCAAAAATCAATGAATATTGTAAATGCACAAACTAATATCTCCACATTGCACGGTGCAATGCTGAAATTTTTAGCTTTTTCCTGTTAATCCTAGCATGATAAAGAAGATTCAAAGAGAGTGAGATGCCAGCTCCTTTCATTCAGTCAGTAGCTTCAAACATTTCTGGTATATGAAAAACATGTTTTTCAATGGCAAAAATCAATGAATATTGTAAATGCACAAACAGTAATATCTCCACATTGCAAGGTGCAATTCTGAAATTTTTTGCTTTTTCCTGTTAATCCTAGCATGATAAAGAAGATTCAAAGAGAGTGAGATGCCAGCTCCTTTCATTCAGTCAGTAGCTTCAAACATTTCTGGTATATGAAAAACATGTTTTTCAATGGCAAAAATCAATGAATATTGTAAATGCACAAACAGTACTATCTCCACATTGCAAGGTGCAATTCTGAAATTTTTTGCTTTTTCCTGCTAATCCTAGCATGATAAAGAAGATTCAAAGAGAGTGAGATGCCAGCTCCTTTCATTCAGTCAGTAGCTTCAAACATTTCTGGTATATGAAAAACATGTTTTTCAATGGCAAAAATCAATGAATATTGTAAATGCACAAACAGTAATATCTCCACATTGCACGGTGCAATTCTGAAATTTTTAGCTTTTTCCTGTTAATCCTAGCATGATAAAGAAGATTCAAAGAGAGTGAGATGCCAGCTCCTTTCATTCAGTCAGTAGCTTCAAACATTTCTGGTATATGAAAAACATGTTTTTCAATGGCAAAAATCAATGAATATTGTAAATGCACAAACAGTAATATCTCCACATTGCAAGGTGCAATTCTGAAATTTTTTGCTTTTTCCTGCTAATCCTAGCATGATAAAGAAGATTCAAAGAGTGAGATGCCAGCTCCTTTCATTCAGTCAGTAGCTTCAAACATTTCTGGTATATGAAAAACATGTTTTTCAATGGCAAAAATCAATGAATATTGTAAATGCACAAACAGTAATATCTCCACATTGCACGGTGCAATTCTGAAATTTTTAGCTTTTTCCTGTTAATCCTAGCATGATAAAGAAGATTCAAAGAGAGTGAGATGCCAGCTCCTTTCATTCAGTCAGTAGCTTCAAACATTTCTGGTATATGAAAAACATGTTTTTCAATGGCAAAAATCAATGAATATTGTAAATGCACAAACAGTAATATCTCCACATTGCACGGTGCAATTCTGAAATTTTTAGCTTTTTCCTGTTAATCCTAGCATGATAAAGAAGATTCAAGAGAGTGAGATGCCAGCTCCTTTCATTCAGTCAGTAGCTTCAAACATTTCTGGTATATGAAAAACATGTTTTTCAATGGCAAAAATCAATGAATATTGTAAATGCACAAACAGTAATATCTCCACATTGCAAGGTGCAATTCTGAAATTTTTTGCTTTTTCCTGCTAATCCTAGCATGATAAAGAAGATTCAAAGAGAGTGAGATGCCAGCTCCTTTCATTCAGTCAGTAGCTTCAAACATTTCTGGTATATGAAAAACGTTTTCAATGGCAAAAATCAATGAATATTGTAAATGCACAAACAGTAATATCTCCACATTGCACGGTGCAATTCTGAAATTTTTAGCTTTTTCCTGTTAATCCTAGCATGATAAAGAAGATTCAAAGAGAGTGAGATGCCAGCTCCTTTCATTCAGTCAGTAGCTTCAAACATTTCTGGTATATGAAAAACATGTTTTTCAATGGCAAAAATCAATGAATATTGTAAGTGCACAAACAGTAATATCTCCACATTGCAAGGTGCAATTCTGAAATTTTTTGCTTTTTCCTGCTAATCCTAGCATGATAAAGAAGATTCAAAGAGAGTGAGATGCCAGCTCCTTTCATTCAGTCAGTAGCTTCAAACATTTCTGGTATATGAAAAACATGTTTTTCAATGGCAAAAATCAATGAATATTGTAAATGCACAGTAATATCTCCACATTGCACGGTGCAATTCTGAAATTTTAGCTTTTTCCTGTTAATCCTAGCATGATAAAGAAGATTCAAAGAGGTTGAGATGCCAGCTCCTTTCATTCAGTCAGTAGCTTCAAACATTTCTGGTATATGAAAAACATGTTTTTCAATGGCAAAAATCAATGAATATTGTAAATGCACAAACAGTAATATCTCCACATTGCAAGGTGCAATTCTGAAATTCTTTGCTTTTTCCTGTTAATCCTAGCATGATAAAGAAGATTCAAAGAGAGTGAGATGCCAGCTCCTTTCATTCAGTCAGTAGCTTCAAACATTTCTGGTATATGAAAACATGTTTTTCAATGGCAAAAATCAATGAATATTGTAAATGCACAAACAGTAATATCTCCACATTGCAAGGTGCAATTTCTGAAATTTTTTGCTTTTTCCTGCTAATCCTAGCATGATAAAGAAGATTCAAAGAGAGTGAGATGCCAGCTCCTTTCATTCAGTCAGTAGCTTCAAACATTTCTGGTATATGAAAAACATGTTTTTCAATGGCAAAAATCAATGAATATTGTAAATGCACAAACAGTAATATCTCCACATTGCACGGTGCAATTCTGAAATTTTTAGCTTTTTCCTGTTAATCCTAGCATGATAAAGAAGATTCAAAGAGAGTGAGATGCCAGCTCCTTTCATTCAGTCAGTAGCTTCAAACATTTCTGGTATATGAAAAACATGTTTTTCAATGGCAAAAATCAATGAATATTGTAAATGCACAAACAGTAATATCTCCACATTGCAAGGTGCAATTCTGAAATTTTTTGCTTTTTCCTGCTAATCCTAGCATGATAAAGAAGATTCAAAGAGAGTGAGATGCCAGCTCCTTTCATTCAGTCAGTAGCTTCAAACATTTCTGGTATATGAAAAACATGTTTTTCAATGGCAAAAATCAATGAATATTGTAAATGCACAAACAGTAATATCTCCACATTGCACGGTGCAATTCTGAAATTTTTAGCTTTTTCCTGTTAATCCTAGCATGATAAAGAAGATTCAAAGAGAGTGAGATGCCAGCTCCTTTCATTCAGTCAGTAGCTTCAAACATTTCTGGTATATGAAAAACATGTTTTTCAATGGCAAAAATCAATGAATATTGTAAATGCACAAACAGTAATATCTCCACATTGCACGGTGCAATTCTGAAATTTTTAGCTTTTTCCTGTTAATCCTAGCATGATAAAGAAGATTCAAAGAGAGTGAGATGCCAGCTCCTTTCATTCAGTCAGTAGCTTCAAACATTTCTGGTATATGAAAAACATGTTTTTCAATGGCAAAAATCAATGAATATTGTAAATGCACAAACAGTAATATCTCCACATTGCAAGGTGCAATTCTGAAATTTTTTGCTTTTTCCTGCTAATCCTAGCATGATAAAAAAGATTCAAAGAGAGTGAGATGCCAGCTCCTTTCATTCAGTCAGTAGCTTTAAACATTTCTGGTATATGAAAAACATGTTTTTCAATGGCAAAAATCAATGAATATTGTAAATGCACAAACTAATATCTCCACATTGCACGGTGCAATGCTGAAATTTTTAGCTTTTTCCTGTTAATCCTAGCATGATAAAGAAGATTCAAAGAGAGTGAGATGCCAGCTCCTTTCATTCAGTCAGTAGCTTCAAACATTTCTGGTATATGAAAAACATGTTTTTCAATGGCAAAAATCAATGAATATTGTAAATGCACAAACAGTAATATCTCCACATTGCAAGGTGCAATTCTGAAATTTTTTGCTTTTTCCTGTTAATCCTAGCATGATAAAGAAGATTCAAAGAGAGTGAGATGCCAGCTCCTTTCATTCAGTCAGTAGCTTCAAACATTTCTGGTATATGAAAAACATGTTTTTCAATGGCAAAAATCAATGAATATTGTAAATGCACAAACAGTACTATCTCCACATTGCAAGGTGCAATTCTGAAATTTTTTGCTTTTTCCTGCTAATCCTAGCATGATAAAGAAGATTCAAAGAGAGTGAGATGCCAGCTCCTTTCATTCAGTCAGTAGCTTCAAACATTTCTGGTATATGAAAAACATGTTTTTCAATGGCAAAAATCAATGAATATTGTAAATGCACAAACAGTAATATCTCCACATTGCACGGTGCAATTCTGAAATTTTTAGCTTTTTCCTGTTAATCCTAGCATGATAAAGAAGATTCAAAGAGAGTGAGATGCCAGCTCCTTTCATTCAGTCAGTAGCTTCAAACATTTCTGGTATATGAAAAACATGTTTTTCAATGGCAAAAATCAATGAATATTGTAAATGCACAAACAGTAATATCTCCACATTGCAAGGTGCAATTCTGAAATTTTTTGCTTTTTCCTGCTAATCCTAGCATGATAAAGAAGATTCAAAGAGTGAGATGCCAGCTCCTTTCATTCAGTCAGTAGCTTCAAACATTTCTGGTATATGAAAAACATGTTTTTCAATGGCAAAAATCAATGAATATTGTAAATGCACAAACAGTAATATCTCCACATTGCACGGTGCAATTCTGAAATTTTTAGCTTTTTCCTGTTAATCCTAGCATGATAAAGAAGATTCAAAGAGAGTGAGATGCCAGCTCCTTTCATTCAGTCAGTAGCTTCAAACATTTCTGGTATATGAAAAACATGTTTTTCAATGGCAAAAATCAATGAATATTGTAAATGCACAAACAGTAATATCTCCACATTGCACGGTGCAATTCTGAAATTTTTAGCTTTTTCCTGTTAATCCTAGCATGATAAAGAAGATTCAAAGAGAGTGAGATGCCAGCTCCTTTCATTCAGTCAGTAGCTTCAAACATTTCTGGTATATGAAAAACATGTTTTTCAATGGCAAAAATCAATGAATATTGTAAATGCACAAACAGTAATATCTCCACATTGCAAGGTGCAATTCTGAAATTTTTTGCTTTTTCCTGCTAATCCTAGCATGATAAAGAAGATTCAAAGAGAGTGAGATGCCAGCTCCTTTCATTCAGTCAGTAGCTTCAAACATTTCTGGTATATGAAAAACGTTTTTCAATGGCAAAAATCAATGAATATTGTAAATGCACAAACAGTAATATCTCCACATTGCACGGTGCAATTCTGAAATTTTTAGCTTTTTCCTGTTAATCCTAGCATGATAAAGAAGATTCAAAGAGAGTGAGATGCCAGCTCCTTTCATTCAGTCAGTAGCTTCAAACATTTCTGGTATATGAAAAACATGTTTTTCAATGGCAAAAATCAATGAATATTGTAAATGCACAAACAGTAATATCTCCACATTGCAAGGTGCAATTCTGAAATTTTTTGCTTTTTCCTGCTAATCCTAGCATGATAAAGAAGATTCAAAGAGAGTGAGATGCCAGCTCCTTTCATTCAGTCAGTAGCTTCAAACATTTCTGGTATATGAAAAACATGTTTTTCAATGGCAAAAATCAATGAATATTGTAAATGCACAGTAATATCTCCACATTGCACGGTGCAATTCTGAAATTTTTAGCTTTTTCCTGTTAATCCTAGCATGATAAAGAAGATTCAAAGAGGTTGAGATGCCAGCTCCTTTCATTCAGTCAGTAGCTTCAAACATTTCTGGTATATGAAAAACATGTTTTTCAATGGCAAAAATCAATGAATATTGTAAATGCACAAACAGTAATATCTCCACATTGCAAGGTGCAATTCTGAAATTCTTTGCTTTTTCCTGTTAATCCTAGCATGATAAAGAAGATTCAAAGAGAGTGAGATGCCAGCTCCTTTCATTCAGTCAGTAGCTTCAAACATTTCTGGTATATGAAAAACATGTTTTTCAATGGCAAAAATCAATGAATATTGTAAATGCACAAACAGTAATATCTCCACATTGCAAGGTGCAATTCTGAAATTCTTTGCTTTTTCCTGTTAATCCTAGCATGATAAAGAAGATTCAAAGAGAGTGAGATGCCAGCTCCTTTCATTCAGTCAGTAGCTTCAAACATTTCTGGTATATGAAAAACATGTTTTTCAATGGCAAAAATCAATGAATATTGTAAATGCACAAACAGTAATATCTCCACATTGCAAGGTGCAATTCTGAAATTTTTTGCTTTTTCCTGCTAATCCTAGCATGATAAAGAAGATTCAAAGAGAGTGAGATGCCAGCTCCTTTCATTCAGTCAGTAGCTTCAAACATTTCTGGTATATGAAAAACATGTTTTTCAATGGCAAAAATCAATGAATATTGTAAATGCACAAACAGTAATATCTCCACATTGCACGGTGCAATTCTGAAATTTTTTGCTTTTTCCTGCTAATCCTAGCATGATAAAGAAGATTCAAAGAGAGTGAGATGCCAGCTCCTTTCATTCAGTCAGTAGCTTCAAACATTTCTGGTATATGAAAAACATGTTTTTCAATGGCAAAAATCAATGAATATTGTAAATGCACAAACAGTAATATCTCCACATTGCACGGTGCAATTCTGAAATTTTTAGCTTTTTCCTGTTAATCCTAGCATGATAAAGAAGATTCAAAGAGAGTGAGATGCCAGCTCCTTTCATTCAGTCAGTAGCTTCAAACATTTCTGGTATATGAAAAACATGTTTTTCAATGGCAAAAATCAATGAATATTGTAAATGCACAAACAGTAATATCTCCACATTGCAAGGTGCAATTCTGAAATTTTTTGCTTTTTCCTGCTAATCCTAGCATGATAAAGAAGATTCAAAGAGTGAGATGCCAGCTCCTTTCATTCAGTCAGTAGCTTCAAACATTTCTGGTATATGAAAAACATGTTTTTCAATGGCAAAAATCAATGAATATTGTAAATGCACAAACAGTAATATCTCCACATTGCACGGTGCAATTCTGAAATTTTTAGCTTTTTCCTGTTAATCCTAGCATGATAAAGAAGATTCAAAGAGAGTGAGATGCCAGCTCCTTTCATTCAGTCAGTAGCTTCAAACATTTCTGGTATATGAAAAACATGTTTTTCAATGGCAAAAATCAATGAATATTGTAAATGCACAAACAGTAATATCTCCACATTGCACGGTGCAATTCTGAAATTTTTAGCTTTTTCCTGTTAATCCTAGCATGATAAAGAAGATTCAAAGAGAGTGAGATGCCAGCTCCTTTCATTCAGTCAGTAGCTTCAAACATTTCTGGTATATGAAAAACATGTTTTTCAATGGCAAAAATCAATGAATATTGTAAATGCACAAACAGTAATATCTCCACATTGCAAGGTGCAATTCTGAAATTTTTTGCTTTTTCCTGCTAATCCTAGCATGATAAAGAAGATTCAAAGAGAGTGAGATGCCAGCTCCTTTCATTCAGTCAGTAGCTTCAAACATTTCTGGTATATGAAAAACGTTTTTCAATGGCAAAAATCAATGAATATTGTAAATGCACAAACAGTAATATCTCCACATTGCACGGTGCAATTCTGAAATTTTTAGCTTTTTCCTGTTAATCCTAGCATGATAAAGAAGATTCAAAGAGAGTGAGATGCCAGCTCCTTTCATTCAGTCAGTAGCTTCAAACATTTCTGGTATATGAAAAACATGTTTTTCAATGGCAAAAATCAATGAATATTGTAAATGCACAAACAGTAATATCTCCACATTGCAAGGTGCAATTCTGAAATTTTTTGCTTTTTCCTGCTAATCCTAGCATGATAAAGAAGATTCAAAGAGAGTGAGATGCCAGCTCCTTTCATTCAGTCAGTAGCTTCAAACATTTCTGGTATATGAAAAACATGTTTTTCAATGGCAAAAATCAATGAATATTGTAAATGCACAGTAATATCTCCACATTGCACGGTGCAATTCTGAAATTTTTAGCTTTTTCCTGTTAATCCTAGCATGATAAAGAAGATTCAAAGAGGTTGAGATGCCAGCTCCTTTCATTCAGTCAGTAGCTTCAAACATTTCTGGTATATGAAAAACATGTTTTTCAATGGCAAAAATCAATGAATATTGTAAATGCACAAACAGTAATATCTCCACATTGCAAGGTGCAATTCTGAAATTCTTTGCTTTTTCCTGTTAATCCTAGCATGATAAAGAAGATTCAAAGAGAGTGAGATGCCAGCTCCTTTCATTCAGTCAGTAGCTTCAAACATTTCTGGTATATGAAAAACATGTTTTTCAATGGCAAAAATCAATGAATATTGTAAATGCACAAACAGTAATATCTCCACATTGCAAGGTGCAATTCTGAAATTTTTTGCTTTTTCCTGCTAATCCTAGCATGATAAAGAAGATTCAAAGAGAGTGAGATGCCAGCTCCTTTCATTCAGTCAGTAGCTTCAAACATTTCTGGTATATGAAAAACATGTTTTTCAATGGCAAAAATCAATGAATATTGTAAATGCACAAACAGTAATATCTCCACATTGCACGGTGCAATTCTGAAATTTTTAGCTTTTTCCTGTTAATCCTAGCATGATAAAGAAGATTCAAAGAGAGTGAGATGCCAGCTCCTTTCATTCAGTCAGTAGCTTCAAACATTTCTGGTATATGAAAAACATGTTTTTCAATGGCAAAAATCAATGAATATTGTAAATGCACAAACAGTAATATCTCCACATTGCAAGGTGCAATTCTGAAATTTTTTGCTTTTTCCTGCTAATCCTAGCATGATAAAGAAGATTCAAAGAGAGTGAGATGCCAGCTCCTTTCATTCAGTCAGTAGCTTCAAACATTTCTGGTATATGAAAAACATGTTTTTCAATGGCAAAAATCAATGAATATTGTAAATGCACAAACAGTAATATCTCCACATTGCACGGTGCAATTCTGAAATTTTTAGCTTTTTCCTGTTAATCCTAGCATGATAAAGAAGATTCAAAGAGAGTGAGATGCCAGCTCCTTTCATTCAGTCAGTAGCTTCAAACATTTCTGGTATATGAAAAACATGTTTTTCAATGGCAAAAATCAATGAATATTGGAAATGCACAAACAGTAATATCTCCACATTGCAAGGTGCAATTCTGAAATTTTTTGCTTTTTCCTGCTAATCCTAGCATGATAAAGAAGATTCAAAGAGAGTGAGATGCCAGCTCCTTTCATTCAGTCAGTAGCTTCAAACATTTCTGGTATATGAAAAACATGTTTTTCAATGGCAAAAATCAATGAATATTGTAAATGCACAAACAGTAATATCTCCACATTGCAAGGTGCAATTCTGAAATTTTTTGCTTTTTCCTGCTAATCCTAGCATGATAAAGAAGATTCAAAGAGAGTGAGATGCCAGCTCCTTTCATTCAGTCAGTAGCTTCAAACATTTCTGGTATATGAAAAACATGTTTTTCAATGGCAAAAATCAATGAATATTGTAAATGCACAGTAATATCTCCACATTGCACGGTGCAATTCTGAAATTTTTAGCTTTTTCCTGTTAATCCTAGCATGATAAAGAAGATTCAAAGAGGTTGAGATGTCAGCTCCTTTCATTCAGTCAGTAGCTTCAAACATTTCTGGTATATGAAAAACATGTTTTTCAATGGCAAAAATCAATGAATATTGTAAATGCACAAACAGTAATATCTCCACATTGCAAGGTGCAATTCTGAAATTTTTTGCTTTTTCCTGCTAATCCTAGCATGATAAAGAAGATTCAAAGAGAGTGAGATGCCAGCTCCTTTCATTCAGTCAGTAGCTTCAAACATTTCTGGTATATGAAAAACATGTTTTTCAATGGCAAAAATCAATGAATATTGTAAATGCACAAACAGTAATATCTCCACATTGCACGGTGCAATTCTGAAATTTTTAGCTTTTTCCTGTTAATCCTAGCATGATAAAGAAGATTCAAAGAGAGTGAGATGCCAGCTCCTTTCATTCAGTCAGTAGCTTCAAACATTTCTGGTATATGAAAAACATGTTTTTCAATGGCAAAAATCAATGAATATTGTAAATGCACAAACAGTAATATCTCCACATTGCAAGGTGCAATTCTGAAATTTTTTGCTTTTTCCTGCTAATCCTAGCATGATAAAGAAGATTCAGAGAGTGAGATGCCAGCTCCTTTCATTCAGTCAGTAGCTTCAAACATTTCTGGTATATGAAAAACATGTTTTTCAATGGCAAAAATCAATGAATATTGTAAATGCACAAACAGTAATATCTCCACATTGCACGGTGCAATTCTGAAATTTTTAGCTTTTTCCTGTTAATCCTAGCATGATAAAGAAGATTCAAAGAGAGTGAGATGCCAGCTCCTTTCATTCAGTCAGTAGCTTCAAACATTTCTGGTATATGAAAAACATGTTTTTCAATGGCAAAAATCAATGACTATTGTAAATGCACAAACAGTAATATCTCCACATTGCACGGTGCAATTCTGAAATTTTTTGCTTTTTCCTGTTAATCCTAGCATGATAAAGAAGATTCAAAGAGAGTGAGATGCCAGCTCCTTTCATTCAGTCAGTAGCTTCAAACATTTCTGGTATATGAAAAACATGTTTTTCAATGGCAAAAATCAATGAATATTGTAAATGCACAAACAGTAATATCTCCACATTGCAAGGTGCAATTCTGAAATTTTTTGCTTTTTCCTGCTAATCCTAGCATGATAAAGAAGATTCAAAGAGAGTGAGATGCCAGCTCCTTTCATTCAGTCAGTAGCTTCAAACATTTCTGGTATATGAAAAACATGTTTTTCAATGGCAAAAATCAATGAATATTGTAAATGCACAAACAGTAATATCTCCACATTGCACGGTGCAATTCTGAAATTTTTAGCTTTTTCCTGTTAATCCTAGCATGATAAAGAAGATTCAAAGAGAGTGAGATGCCAGCTCCTTTCATTCAGTCAGTAGCTTCAAACATTTCTGGTATATGAAAAACATGTTTTTCAATGGCAAAAATCAATGAATATTGTAAATGCACAAACTAATATCTCCACATTGCAAGGTGCAATTCTGAAATTTTTTGCTTTTTCCTGCTAATCCTAGCATGATAAAGAAGATTCAAAGAGAGTGAGATGCCAGCTCCTTTCATTCAGTCAGTAGCTTTAAACATTTCTGGTATATGAAAAACATGTTTTTCAATGGCAAAAATCAATGAATATTGTAAATGCACAAACTAATATCTCCACATTGCACGGTGCAATGCTGAAATTTTTAGCTTTTTCCTGTTAATCCTAGCATGATAAAGAAGATTCAAAGAGAGTGAGATGCCAGCTCCTTTCATTCAGTCAGTAGCTTCAAACATTTCTGGTATATGAAAAACATGTTTTTCAATGGCAAAAATCAATGAATATTGTAAATGCACAAACAGTAATATCTCCACATTGCAAGGTGCAATTCTGAAATTTTTTGCTTTTTCCTGTTAATCCTAGCATGATAAAGAAGATTCAAAGAGAGTGAGATGCCAGCTCCTTTCATTCAGTCAGTAGCTTCAAACATTTCTGGTATATGAAAAACATGTTTTTCAATGGCAAAAATCAATGAATATTGTAAATGCACAAACAGTACTATCTCCACATTGCAAGGTGCAATTCTGAAATTTTTTGCTTTTTCCTGCTAATCCTAGCATGATAAAGAAGATTCAAAGAGAGTGAGATGCCAGCTCCTTTCATTCAGTCAGTAGCTTCAAACATTTCTGGTATATGAAAAACATGTTTTTCAATGGCAAAAATCAATGAATATTGTAAATGCACAAACAGTAATATCTCCACATTGCACGGTGCAATTCTGAAATTTTTAGCTTTTTCCTGTTAATCCTAGCATGATAAAGAAGATTCAAAGAGAGTGAGATGCCAGCTCCTTTCATTCAGTCAGTAGCTTCAAACATTTCTGGTATATGAAAAACATGTTTTTCAATGGCAAAAATCAATGAATATTGTAAATGCACAAACAGTAATATCTCCACATTGCAAGGTGCAATTCTGAAATTTTTTGCTTTTTCCTGCTAATCCTAGCATGATAAAGAAGATTCAAAGAGTGAGATGCCAGCTCCTTTCATTCAGTCAGTAGCTTCAAACATTTCTGGTATATGAAAAACATGTTTTTCAATGGCAAAAATCAATGAATATTGTAAATGCACAAACAGTAATATCTCCACATTGCACGGTGCAATTCTGAAATTTTTAGCTTTTTCCTGTTAATCCTAGCATGATAAAGAAGATTCAAAGAGAGTGAGATGCCAGCTCCTTTCATTCAGTCAGTAGCTTCAAACATTTCTGGTATATGAAAAACATGTTTTTCAATGGCAAAAATCAATGAATATTGTAAATGCACAAACAGTAATATCTCCACATTGCACGGTGCAATTCTGAAATTTTTAGCTTTTTCCTGTTAATCCTAGCATGATAAAGAAGATTCAAAGAGAGTGAGATGCCAGCTCCTTTCATTCAGTCAGTAGCTTCAAACATTTCTGGTATATGAAAAACATGTTTTTCAATGGCAAAAATCAATGAATATTGTAAATGCACAAACAGTAATATCTCCACATTGCAAGGTGCAATTCTGAAATTTTTTGCTTTTTCCTGCTAATCCTAGCATGATAAAGAAGATTCAAAGAGAGTGAGATGCCAGCTCCTTTCATTCAGTCAGTAGCTTCAAACATTTCTGGTATATGAAAAACATGTTTTTCAATGGCAAAAATCAATGAATATTGTAAATGCACAAACAGTAATATCTCCACATTGCACGGTGCAATTCTGAAATTTTTAGCTTTTTCCTGTTAATCCTAGCATGATAAAGAAGATTCAAAGAGAGTGAGATGCCAGCTCCTTTCATTCAGTCAGTAGCTTCAAACATTTCTGGTATATGAAAAACATGTTTTTCAATGGCAAAAATCAATGAATATTGTAAATGCACAAACAGTAATATCTCCACATTGCAAGGTGCAATTCTGAAATTTTTTGCTTTTTCCTGCTAATCCTAGCATGATAAAGAAGATTCAAAGAGAGTGAGATGCCAGCTCCTTTCATTCAGTCAGTAGCTTTAAACATTTCTGGTATATGAAAAACATGTTTTTCAATGGCAAAAATCAATGAATATTGTAAATGCACAAACTAATATCTCCACATTGCACGGTGCAATGCTGAAATTTTTAGCTTTTTCCTGTTAATCCTAGCATGATAAAGAAGATTCAAAGAGAGTGAGATGCCAGCTCCTTTCATTCAGTCAGTAGCTTCAAACATTTCTGGTATATGAAAAACATGTTTTTCAATGGCAAAAATCAATGAATATTGTAAATGCACAAACAGTAATATCTCCACATTGCAAGGTGCAATTCTGAAATTTTTTGCTTTTTCCTGTTAATCCTAGCATGATAAAGAAGATTCAAAGAGAGTGAGATGCCAGCTCCTTTCATTCAGTCAGTAGCTTCAAACATTTCTGGTATATGAAAAACATGTTTTTCAATGGCAAAAATCAATGAATATTGTAAATGCACAAACAGTACTATCTCCACATTGCAAGGTGCAATTCTGAAATTTTTTGCTTTTTCCTGCTAATCCTAGCATGATAAAGAAGATTCAAAGAGAGTGAGATGCCAGCTCCTTTCATTCAGTCAGTAGCTTCAAACATTTCTGGTATATGAAAAACATGTTTTTCAATGGCAAAAATCAATGAATATTGTAAATGCACAAACAGTAATATCTCCACATTGCACGGTGCAATTCTGAAATTTTTAGCTTTTTCCTGTTAATCCTAGCATGATAAAGAAGATTCAAAGAGAGTGAGATGCCAGCTCCTTTCATTCAGTCAGTAGCTTCAAACATTTCTGGTATATGAAAAACATGTTTTTCAATGGCAAAAATCAATGAATATTGTAAATGCACAAACAGTAATATCTCCACATTGCAAGGTGCAATTCTGAAATTTTTTGCTTTTTCCTGCTAATCCTAGCATGATAAAGAAGATTCAAAGAGTGAGATGCCAGCTCCTTTCATTCAGTCAGTAGCTTCAAACATTTCTGGTATATGAAAAACATGTTTTTCAATGGCAAAAATCAATGAATATTGTAAATGCACAAACAGTAATATCTCCACATTGCACGGTGCAATTCTGAAATTTTTAGCTTTTTCCTGTTAATCCTAGCATGATAAAGAAGATTCAAAGAGAGTGAGATGCCAGCTCCTTTCATTCAGTCAGTAGCTTCAAACATTTCTGGTATATGAAAAACATGTTTTTCAATGGCAAAAATCAATGAATATTGTAAATGCACAAACAGTAATATCTCCACATTGCACGGTGCAATTCTGAAATTTTTAGCTTTTTCCTGTTAATCCTAGCATGATAAAGAAGATTCAAAGAGAGTGAGATGCCAGCTCCTTTCATTCAGTCAGTAGCTTCAAACATTTCTGGTATATGAAAAACATGTTTTTCAATGGCAAAAATCAATGAATATTGTAAATGCACAAACAGTAATATCTCCACATTGCAAGGTGCAATTCTGAAATTTTTTGCTTTTTCCTGCTAATCCTAGCATGATAAAGAAGATTCAAAGAGAGTGAGATGCCAGCTCCTTTCATTCAGTCAGTAGCTTCAAACATTTCTGGTATATGAAAAACGTTTTTCAATGGCAAAAATCAATGAATATTGTAAATGCACAAACAGTAATATCTCCACATTGCACGGTGCAATTCTGAAATTTTTAGCTTTTTCCTGTTAATCCTAGCATGATAAAGAAGATTCAAAGAGAGTGAGATGCCAGCTCCTTTCATTCAGTCAGTAGCTTCAAACATTTCTGGTATATGAAAAACATGTTTTTCAATGGCAAAAATCAATGAATATTGTAAATGCACAAACAGTAATATCTCCACATTGCAAGGTGCAATTCTGAAATTTTTTGCTTTTTCCTGCTAATCCTAGCATGATAAAGAAGATTCAAAGAGAGTGAGATGCCAGCTCCTTTCATTCAGTCAGTAGCTTCAAACATTTCTGGTATATGAAAAACATGTTTTTCAATGGCAAAAATCAATGAATATTGTAAATGCACAGTAATATCTCCACATTGCACGGTGCAATTCTGAAATTTTTAGCTTTTTCCTGTTAATCCTAGCATGATAAAGAAGATTCAAAGAGGTTGAGATGCCAGCTCCTTTCATTCAGTCAGTAGCTTCAAACATTTCTGGTATATGAAAAACATGTTTTTCAATGGCAAAAATCAATGAATATTGTAAATGCACAAACAGTAATATCTCCACATTGCAAGGTGCAATTCTGAAATTCTTTGCTTTTTCCTGTTAATCCTAGCATGATAAAGAAGATTCAAAGAGAGTGAGATGCCAGCTCCTTTCATTCAGTCAGTAGCTTCAAACATTTCTGGTATATGAAAAACATGTTTTTCAATGGCAAAAATCAATGAATATTGTAAATGCACAAACAGTAATATCTCCACATTGCAAGGTGCAATTCTGAAATTTTTTGCTTTTTCCTGCTAATCCTAGCATGATAAAGAAGATTCAAAGAGAGTGAGATGCCAGCTCCTTTCATTCAGTCAGTAGCTTCAAACATTTCTGGTATATGAAAAACATGTTTTTCAATGGCAAAAATCAATGAATATTGTAAATGCACAAACAGTAATATCTCCACATTGCACGGTGCAATTCTGAAATTTTTAGCTTTTTCCTGTTAATCCTAGCATGATAAAGAAGATTCAAAGAGAGTGAGATGCCAGCTCCTTTCATTCAGTCAGTAGCTTCAAACATTTCTGGTATATGAAAAACATGTTTTTCAATGGCAAAAATCAATGAATATTGTAAATGCACAAACAGTAATATCTCCACATTGCAAGGTGCAATTCTGAAATTTTTTGCTTTTTCCTGCTAATCCTAGCATGATAAAGAAGATTCAAAGAGAGTGAGATGCCAGCTCCTTTCATTCAGTCAGTAGCTTCAAACATTTCTGGTATATGAAAAACATGTTTTTCAATGGCAAAAATCAATGAATATTGTAAATGCACAAACAGTAATATCTCCACATTGCACGGTGCAATTCTGAAATTTTTAGCTTTTTCCTGTTAATCCTAGCATGATAAAGAAGATTCAAAGAGAGTGAGATGCCAGCTCCTTTCATTCAGTCAGTAGCTTCAAACATTTCTGGTATATGAAAAACATGTTTTTCAATGGCAAAAATCAATGAATATTGTAAATGCACAAACAGTAATATCTCCACATTGCACGGTGCAATTCTGAAATTTTTAGCTTTTTCCTGTTAATCCTAGCATGATAAAGAAGATTCAAAGAGAGTGAGATGCCAGCTCCTTTCATTCAGTCAGTAGCTTCAAACATTTCTGGTATATGAAAAACATGTTTTTCAATGGCAAAAATCAATGAATATTGTAAATGCACAAACAGTAATATCTCCACATTGCACGGTGCAATTCTGAAATTTTTAGCTTTTTCCTGTTAATCCTAGCATGATAAAGAAGATTCAAAGAGAGTGAGATGCCAGCTCCTTTCATTCAGTCAGTAGCTTCAAACATTTCTGGTATATGAAAAACATGTTTTTCAATGGCAAAAATCAATGAATATTGTAAATGCACAAACAGTAATATCTCCACATTGCAAGGTGCAATTCTGAAATTTTTTGCTTTTTCCTGCTAATCCTAGCATGATAAAGAAGATTCAAAGAGAGTGAGATGCCAGCTCCTTTCATTCAGTCAGTAGCTTCAAACATTTCTGGTATATGAAAAACGTTTTTCAATGGCAAAAATCAATGAATATTGTAAATGCACAAACAGTAATATCTCCACATTGCACGGTGCAATTCTGAAATTTTTAGCTTTTTCCTGTTAATCCTAGCATGATAAAGAAGATTCAAAGAGAGTGAGATGCCAGCTCCTTTCATTCAGTCAGTAGCTTCAAACATTTCTGGTATATGAAAAACATGTTTTTCAATGGCAAAAATCAATGAATATTGTAAATGCACAAACAGTAATATCTCCACATTGCAAGGTGCAATTCTGAAATTTTTTGCTTTTTCCTGCTAATCCTAGCATGATAAAGAAGATTCAAAGAGAGTGAGATGCCAGCTCCTTTCATTCAGTCAGTAGCTTCAAACATTTCTGGTATATGAAAAACATGTTTTTCAATGGCAAAAATCAATGAATATTGTAAATGCACAGTAATATCTCCACATTGCACGGTGCAATTCTGAAATTTTTAGCTTTTTCCTGTTAATCCTAGCATGATAAAGAAGATTCAAAGAGGTTGAGATGCCAGCTCCTTTCATTCAGTCAGTAGCTTCAAACATTTCTGGTATATGAAAAACATGTTTTTCAATGGCAAAAATCAATGAATATTGTAAATGCACAAACAGTAATATCTCCACATTGCAAGGTGCAATTCTGAAATTCTTTGCTTTTTCCTGTTAATCCTAGCATGATAAAGAAGATTCAAAGAGAGTGAGATGCCAGCTCCTTTCATTCAGTCAGTAGCTTCAAACATTTCTGGTATATGAAAAACATGTTTTTCAATGGCAAAAATCAATGAATATTGTAAATGCACAAACAGTAATATCTCCACATTGCAAGGTGCAATTCTGAAATTTTTTGCTTTTTCCTGCTAATCCTAGCATGATAAAGAAGATTCAAAGAGAGTGAGATGCCAGCTCCTTTCATTCAGTCAGTAGCTTCAAACATTTCTGGTATATGAAAAACATGTTTTTCAATGGCAAAAATCAATGAATATTGTAAATGCACAAACAGTAATATCTCCACATTGCACGGTGCAATTCTGAAATTTTTAGCTTTTTCCTGTTAATCCTAGCATGATAAAGAAGATTCAAAGAGAGTGAGATGCCAGCTCCTTTCATTCAGTCAGTAGCTTCAAACATTTCTGGTATATGAAAAACATGTTTTTCAATGGCAAAAATCAATGAATATTGTAAATGCACAAACAGTAATATCTCCACATTGCACGGTGCAATTCTGAAATTTTTAGCTTTTTCCTGTTAATCCTAGCATGATAAAGAAGATTCAAAGAGAGTGAGATGCCAGCTCCTTTCATTCAGTCAGTAGCTTCAAACATTTCTGGTATATGAAAAACATGTTTTTCAATGGCAAAAATCAATGAATATTGTAAATGCACAAACAGTAATATCTCCACATTGCACGGTGCAATTCTGAAATTTTTAGCTTTTTCCTGTTAATCCTAGCATGATAAAGAAGATTCAAAGAGAGTGAGATGCCAGCTCCTTTCATTCAGTCAGTAGCTTCAAACATTTCTGGTATATGAAAAACATGTTTTTCAATGGCAAAAATCAATGAATATTGTAAATGCACAAACAGTAATATCTCCACATTGCAAGGTGCAATTCTGAAATTTTTTGCTTTTTCCTGCTAATCCTAGCATGATAAAGAAGATTCAAAGAGAGTGAGATGCCAGCTCCTTTCATTCAGTCAGTAGCTTCAAACATTTCTGGTATATGAAAAAACGTTTTTCAATGGCAAAAATCAATGAATATTGTAAATGCACAAACAGTAATATCTCCACATTGCACGGTGCAATTCTGAAATTTTTAGCTTTTTCCTGTTAATCCTAGCATGATAAAGAAGATTCAAAGAGAGTGAGATGCCAGCTCCTTTCATTCAGTCAGTAGCTTCAAACATTTCTGGTATATGAAAAACATGTTTTTCAATGGCAAAAATCAATGAATATTGTAAATGCACAAACAGTAATATCTCCACATTGCAAGGTGCAATTCTGAAATTTTTTGCTTTTTCCTGCTAATCCTAGCATGATAAAGAAGATTCAAAGAGAGTGAGATGCCAGCTCCTTTCATTCAGTCAGTAGCTTCAAACATTTCTGGTATATGAAAAACATGTTTTTCAATGGCAAAAATCAATGAATATTGTAAATGCACAGTAATATCTCCACATTGCACGGTGCAATTCTGAAATTTTTAGCTTTTTCCTGTTAATCCTAGCATGATAAAGAAGATTCAAAGAGGTTGAGATGCCAGCTCCTTTCATTCAGTCAGTAGCTTCAAACATTTCTGGTATATGAAAAACATGTTTTTCAATGGCAAAAATCAATGAATATTGTAAATGCACAAACAGTAATATCTCCACATTGCAAGGTGCAATTCTGAAATTCTTTGCTTTTTCCTGTTAATCCTAGCATGATAAAGAAGATTCAAAGAGAGTGAGATGCCAGCTCCTTTCATTCAGTCAGTAGCTTCAAACATTTCTGGTATATGAAAAACATGTTTTTCAATGGCAAAAATCAATGAATATTGTAAATGCACAAACAGTAATATCTCCACATTGCAAGGTGCAATTCTGAAATTTTTTGCTTTTTCCTGCTAATCCTAGCATGATAAAGAAGATTCAAAGAGAGTGAGATGCCAGCTCCTTTCATTCAGTCAGTAGCTTCAAACATTTCTGGTATATGAAAAACATGTTTTTCAATGGCAAAAATCAATGAATATTGTAAATGCACAAACAGTAATATCTCCACATTGCACGGTGCAATTCTGAAATTTTTAGCTTTTTCCTGTTAATCCTAGCATGATAAAGAAGATTCAAAGAGAGTGAGATGCCAGCTCCTTTCATTCAGTCAGTAGCTTCAAACATTTCTGGTATATGAAAAACATGTTTTTCAATGGCAAAAATCAATGAATATTGTAAATGCACAAACAGTAATATCTCCACATTGCAAGGTGCAATTCTGAAATTTTTTGCTTTTTCCTGCTAATCCTAGCATGATAAAGAAGATTCAAAGAGAGTGAGATGCCAGCTCCTTCATTCAGTCAGTAGCTTCAAACATTT
>NW_027371138.1:0-30360 GCF_046119375.1 Phyllobates terribilis | reverse complement strand
CTTGCAGCATATCCTTCCACAGATTCATCAGGGTGTTGTTGAACATCTTGTACAGACCCAGCTTGATCTGACAAGCGATCCTGAGCCCAGGCTTTTAACTGTTTCATGTATTCTAGGCCGGATTCATACGTACTAAGGGATCCTGCTTTTGTGGAATCCATGGCCTTTTCGATAGTAGGCAAGAAATATTCCTTGGCCTTCACAGATGTGATACCTGCCAAATCAGCCCAGGTTGCACCATAAATGGCTCTGGTTGTGTCCAAGCGTCTAGCATACTGCATGGGAGATTTATCTGGATCAGGAAGCTTTGAGACCAGAGTGTCTACTTGTACTGGGGTAAAGGGTTGATATTTGATCATCCCTAAAGGTCCAGGAACTTGTTGCGGACCGGGCAGCGTCGCGTGTGCCTTGGTGGTGTTTGGGGTGGCCGCTAGGGAGGATTCTTCAGGCAACAGAACCGCATTAGGTATCGGTGTCGGGGAGGAGGTTGCCACTAGTAGCTTAAGGGCCAAAGGCATAGCAGCATGAACTGCTGGACTACGGACACATACAATGCGTATTGAGTCCAATCCATGGGGGAGGGTCTCCATGCCTTCCTTGAGGGCTAGTACGTGTTCCTCCATGCACGGCCCGAGTGGGTAGCCGAAAATTCCAGAAGATATAAGTGGTATCGCTAAAGTGCGTCTGGGCATATCCTGATGACTCAATTTTCCTGCATGGAGGAGTACTGAACGGATGGTAGATGCGAGAGTGGAACGTGACTCTTCGGGGTTCTGGGGGTCATAAATAGGACCCACTGCATGTATGATGACATCAGCGGGCAGTCTACCCGCACGGGTGACTAAGGTCTGGCCTTTTGAAAGCTCTCCGTTTTCGGCTAAGTGAGCCTGGCATTCTGCAGCCAGAGTGGAACCAGCAGCAAGGGCAATTTTACGAGCCAATCCTCCAGCATGGCTCATACGGGTGTTTGCAGGGTTGACTATGGCCCCCACCCGATGTGTAAGGATGTCACCATAGCCTATTGACAGAGTGACAGGGCGTCCTGATGGGTCTACTAGATTCCGGGAGCGGCAGGGGTCCCAGACTTCTGAGGGGCTGGGGGGTGGTGCTCTTTCAGCAGTTGCTTGGAGCAAGGGCCGGAGTATGGGTAATGAATGTGGGGTGGAGGATGCCACAGGAGACGTATGGGGTAAAGGGGGGGGCGCTGGAGTATCTTGAGCCCATCCCTCATCTGGCTCCGTATCGTCTTGAGTAACAGTATGTTGGCGGAGGGAGAGCAGTCTGGCCTGAAATTCTGGGGAGCTGAGGAGGATATCCCCAGGGTTATGGGCGACCCCCATGGGGAACAGAGGGAGCGCCTCAGCATCGTGGACTGGAGCAGAGGGTATCACATTAGTTTCAGATGGGTGCTCTGGGACTGCGGGCTTTTCCACCCGTGCTGGTGGCTGGTAATAAGTAGTGTTGAGCCACCCCCGTAGTGTTCGAGTTCGGTTCGGTTCGTCGAACACCCGTGTGTTCGCCGAACTGTTCGTCGAACTGTTCGTCGAACACCTTCGAACACCGTTAAAACCAATGGAAGGCAAACAAAAACACATAGAAACACATAGAAAACACCTTCAAAGGTGTCCAAAAGCTGACAAACTGCTCAGAAGACACAACTAACACATGGAAAAGTGACAAGTACATATAGTCATGCGAAAAGAAAAGAGGTGGAGGAGTAAAAGGAGGGGGAGACACAGATATAGGCATGTCATGCCCTTCTAAAATCCAAAAAGTGAGAAGCCGAGACGGCCAGTCCGCTCCTGCCCGTGCCACCTCCGTGTCGCCGGGTTTGTGCCAGAGCCGCGGTGAACCCTGACGGCCAGCCCCCCTCTCCCAATACTGGTGCCTGTCCGCTGGTGGGTCGAGAGAGCCCCTCTGTGGTGGAGGCAGCTCTAAGCTTTTTAATTTAAATTGTCCCTCTAATTTGAATGAATACACTTTAAATCCATTTACAAGGATCTATTGGAGGGCAAGTCTCATGCCAGCAGCCGCGTAATTCCAGCTCCAGTAGCGTCCACTAAAGCTGCTGCAGTTAAAAAGCTTTTATAAGGATCGAGCTCGGCTGTCCACCGCAAGGCATCCTAGTGCCAGTCCCAGCCCCTATGCCTTGGGGTGCCTCCTGATGCTCTTCACTGAGTATCCCGTGGTCCCGAAGCATTTCCTTTGAAAAAATTAAGTGTCCAAACTACAGGTGGTGTAGCTTGCTTAACAGCCGGGATAATCCGCTGACTAGCAGACACTGCTACTAGGCACAAAGTATTTCCTGGGCTAGATGCAGTTAAAAATTTGTAAGTAGATACTCTCGTTGGATGCTGAGAAAGCATTCCATAGAGTCTCCTGGCACGCCATATATGATTCTCTTAAAAAGCTTGGGGTAGGGGTCTAGGGGACCCTTTTATAGCCAAAATCACGGCCCTGTATCACAATACGTCACCTAGGCTGAAGATAAATGGAACTGTAGCACCGAGGGCTCGGTTGCTACAGACGTATTGCACCTCACCCAGAGGTGTGATATCTCACTCTCAGATAAGGATGGAGTGTGGATCAGGACCCGACACCTGCATGCATTACACCACATTGCCGTGGGGCAGGGCGACCAATATGCCCCTGAGATGGGCACGACAGTCCCTGTCCCTGGCTGGAGTGGGGGGAGGGAACACTGAGGAAGGGGAACCCTGCAGTGCAGGAGCAGGGAGGAAGCAGTTCCTGGGTGCATTGAGAAGGGAGTATAAAAGGTGGGCACCATCTTAGTTCAGTGCAGAGAAGTCTGAGCAGAAGTGGCAGGGAGCAGGGGCTCTGCATGAGCTCTGCTCCGGAGGCGGGCCTAGTAACAGAGGCCCAGGCCTGCAAGAGGGAGAAGGAAGGAAGAGGAGCGGAGAAGGCTCCAGGAACGAGGAATGAAGGGATCCCAGGGGTGCGGACGGGCGAGTCGCCACCGCACGCCCGAATCCACCTGCGTGGAGGGGTCAGGCCAAAGGGGGAGACCGGTCCTCGAACTAGTGGAGGCAGGAAACGACCCTCAGCTAGAAACCGGAGGCTCTGAAATTTTATGTGGCGCAGCCCCTTGCTCCACCCGCTAGGAAGGCACCACATAGGGTCAGAGGAGGCCCGAGGCAGCCGGACAGAAGTGTTGGTAAGAAAGGCCAGACAAAGGACACACAAAGGGGGTCCTGTGAAGCGCTCCAAAGTTATCTGGGAGTTGTCTGAGCCCCTCACCTGGTGAGCACAGTACGACGTGGGCAGCCGTTACCTGCAGACGTGGTCTGGATAATAAGAACTGTGAGTAAAGGCCCTGAACTGCATCACTGACTCCGTGTCGTTACTGCTGCTGCCCTGCACCATCACCCCCATCCTCCGCATACACTGCCCTGAGGCTATACTCCTCCCGTGGGGAGTTATGCTACGCTCTGCTGCACCCACAACACCAGCCTTAGCGGTCTGCCCTGTAGCGGCGGTTCACTCTGACCGCAATCCACGGGTGGCGTAGTCGGACATTTAAACATCAAAACCACATAAATAGTTCCGCCACTGGTTTGACCGCCCTGAGCCACGGAACCGGATTGCCGCCACGAAGACTACAACCACCAGCATCCACCAAAAAGGGTCCGGCTCCGGGTGTCCCAAGGCCCAGGGGGTGCGTCAGAACATTTTCATCACCTTTCACAATCACCAATGGGACAAGGCAGGGATGTCCTCTGTCCCCTCTCTTATACATCCTAGTGACGGAGCACCTGCTCTCATCAATTCGCCATAACCCCAATATTAGGTGGATTGAGGTGGGAGGCACCGAGTACAAGTGCTCTCTATTTGCTGATGATGTCCTAGTATATATCACTCAATCACATATATCCATCCCTGCTGTTATGGCTGAAATAGATCACTTTGTTACATGGTAAAATTTTAAAATCAATGCAGCGAAGTCTGAGGCCCTCGATGTCTCCCTCCCTAAATCCATATAGGATTCCATCCAGTCCAACTTTCCCTTTGCCTGGCCCTCACAGGGTATCAAATACTTAGGAATTCCTATTCATAGAGACCTCTCCCATCTATGTTATCTTAATTTTGGGCCCTTTATTGAACAATTCCATACAGACCACGGTTGGCAAGTTAGAACTGTAAGATTCACTACGTGAACCACTGGTGTTTTGTGGAAAAGCACATGTACACCGCGTTCCAAATTATTATGCAAAAAGCGTTTAGGAGTGATAAGGGAAGAATTTGTTTGTTTGTCAGTTAAACTCATTGATGGTGATGTGTGTCAGGGCTCTTTATATCACTGTAAGCAATTGCAGACACCTGTGCTAATTAGTTTGGCAGGTGTGTCCAATGAAAGGCAAGACTACTTAAGAAGGCTCTCTCACATTATTAAGCAGCCTACATTTTCTGCCAAAATGGGAAAGAAAAAGGATGTGTCGGCTGCTGAGAAGCAACAAATTGTGGAGTGTTTAGGTCAAGGCATGACTACAATCAACATTGTGCAATGATCAGGATGAAGTGTCTTGGCAATCAAGAAGTATGTAGCTGATTCACAGTACACACGTGTGCGTGCTGATAAGGGCAAATTGAGGACTCTTTCCTACAGGCAATTACGTCAGGTTGAAAGAGCAGCGGCAAAAAAGCCTTGTCATAGCAGCAGACAAGTTTTTGAAGCTGCTTGTGCCTCCAACGTCCCCCGAACAACAAGATGCAGGGTCCTTCAGAGGTTTGCAGCTGTGCATACGCCATCCTGTCGACCTCCTCTATCCACTTCACACAAGCAGAAACGGCTCCAGTGGGCCAAACATTACATGAAGACTGATTTCAAAACTGTTTTGTTCACGGATGAGTGCCGTGCAGCGCTCGATGGTCCAGATGAATGGAGTGGAGGATGGCTGGTTGATGGACACCCCACGCAAACACGGCTACAGCGCCAACAAGGAGGAGGTGGAGTAATGTTTTGGGCTGGAATCATGGGGAGAGAGATTGTCGGCCCCTTTAGGATCCCTGAAGGCGCTAAAGATGAACTCCATAATGTATGTGGATTTTCTCAAACAGCACTTCCTGCCATGGTTCAAGAAGAAGAACCGTGTATTTCACAGCAAGATCATTTTTCTGCATGATAATGCACCATCTCATGCTGCACATAAAACATCTGCATCTCTGGCTGATATGGGCATAAAAGGGGACAAACTTATGGTGTGACCCCCATGCTCCCCTGACCTCTACCCCATTCAGAACCTTTGGAGCATCATTAAAAGGAGTGTCTATGATGGCGGGAGGCAGTTCACATCTAAGCAACAGCTCTGGGAGGGTATTCTGTCCTCATGCAAAACAATTGAAGCAGAAACCATCCAAAACCTGACAAATTCAATGGACGAGAGAGTTCAGAAGCTCCTTTCGAACAAGGGGTCCTATGTGAAAATGTAACATCACCTAGAATAAAGTTTTGAGTTGAAAACTGTTTGATTTCAGTTTCTAACAACCTGCTAATGCTTATAATTTCAAAAATGACCATTTTTTTGGTCTTTATTAAAATGAAAAGGTTGATCGAAAAGTTTGGGGGATCTAAGAGTGTGGCAACCCAGTAGTCATGATTACTTCGAATTCTGACAATATGAGGGTCATGCTGCAGGTAGTGCAGCAAGAAGGCACTTATGTGTCTTGCGCATCTCGGAGCCCCAAAATTATTTTCCGGGCTAGATGCAGCTAAAAATTATTTTTAATTTTAAATCTGGTGAAGCTTATTATAGATGGCCTAATAGGATCAGTGCTGCACACTGCTACAAAGCCCAAATTATTTTCCAGTCAAGATACAGATAAACATGATTAGTAATTTGAAAGCTTAAAACGGTTGGTAGGGTGATTTTAACCAATCATCAAGCTTTTACTCTCCCCAGGATGACACAGGGGTAGAAAAGTCGTTTCGGATCCATGATTTGTTCATCTTTATGAACGTGAGTCTGTCTACATTATCAGTGGAGAGCCGCGTGCGCTTATCTGTCAGCACACCACCAGCAGCGCTGAACACACGTTCAGACAGAACGCTGGCTGCGGGGCATGACAAGATCTCCAAGGTGTAAGTGGCTAGCTCCGGCCATTTATCCAGATTGGAAGCCCAAAAAGAGCAAGGGTCCAGTGACACAGTCGTGGCTTCAATGTTTACTTGGAGATACTCCTGTACCATCGTCTCTAGGCGTTGACTATGTGTCAGACTTCTTGTCTCCTGTGGCCTTGCAAAGGATGGGCTAAAAAAGTGGTGAAATGATTCCGCAAAATTGATGTTACCAGCAGATACTGTGGTTCTGTTACGGTTTGAGTGCTGAACACTTGACGGTCCCACGGTTGGCAAGTTGGAACTGTGAGATTCACTACGTGCACCACTGGTATTTTGTGGAAAAGCACATGTAAGATTCTGCAACAGTCTCTGCTGATACTCCTGCATGCGTGCATCCCTTTCTATGGCAGGAATAATTTCTGCAAATTTACTTTTGTACCGGGGATCTAACAGTGTGGCAACCCAGTAGTCAGGATTATTTCTAATTCTCACAATTCGAGGGTCATGTTGCAGGTAGTGCAGCAAGAAGGCACTCATGTGTGTTGCGCATCCAGGAGCACCAAGTCCCTGTTGTGTTGGTGGCGAGGTAACAATCATGCTTCCTTCCTCTGTCCTCTCCCCCCAACCTCGCACAACAGAAATGTGATCAAGGTCTCCCTCATCTGATGAGTCTTCCATCAGTTCGTCCTCCACTTCTTCCTGGGCTCCTGCACCTTCCTCACTAGTTTGGCTGCTACCATGCGCCCTGGTAAAATCATCTCCCCCACCCTCACATGCCTGCCGCCTTGGTGCTGCCGACCGTCTGGACCTTGCAGATGTTAGCCCTTCCGCATACAACTCCTCCTCCTCTACTTCCTCCACCTCCTCTTGTGCCACCACCTGACTCCGAATTCTGTTTAACATGTGCTCCAGCATGTAAATCACCGGAATAGTCATGCTGATAATGGCATCGTCAGCACTAAACATCTTCGTCGCCATTTCAAAACTGTGCAGAAGGGTGCATAGGTCCCTGATCTGAGACCACTCCTCCAGCGTGATTTGCCCCACCTCTGAATCTCGTTGGCCCAGGCTATACGTCAGAACGTATTGCACCAGGGCTTGTCGGTGCTGCCACAGTCGCTGCAACATGTGCAGAGTTGAATTCCACCGGGTAGGCACATCGCATTTTAGCCGGTGAAGTGGCAGGCCCAACGACTTCTGTAGAGATGTAAGTCGCTGAGCTGCGGGATGCGAACGGCGGAAGTGAGCACACAGCGACCGTGCCCTCTGCAGAAGGCCATCTAGTCTGGGATAGTGGGCTAAAAATTGCTGGACAACCAGGTTCAACACGTGAGCCATACAAGGCACGTGTGTGACATTGCCCCGGCGAAGGGCCGCACCCAGGTTTGCAGCATTGTCGCACACGGCCTTCCCTGGTTTCAGGTCCAGTGGAGACAACCATTCATGAAATTGGTTCTCCAGAGCTGACCACAACTCCTCAGCTGTGTGACTCACATTTCCCAGACATTTCAATGTAAAAACCGCCTGATGACGTTGAGCCCTACTGCCAGCATAGTAAGGAGGTGTGCAGGATCCCTTCTGCGCAGTTAGAAAGCTTGTGGCATGACCAGACAGGCTTTGGGTGCAGGTGGAAGACCGAGAGGAGGTTGAGGAGGCAGAAGCAGTGGAGGAACTTTGACATAAAGAGGATTGACGCCCAACTCGTGGGGACGGCAAGACTTGGACAGCAGCCCCTTGTCCTGCTGTCACCATAGTTACCCAGTGCCCAGTCAGCGACATGTAACGCCCCTGTCCATGCCTACTCGTCCAAGTGTCTGTGGTGAAATGCACCCTGTCACACACAGAGTTTCTCAAAGAAGCGGTGATGTTGTGTGCGACATGCTGGTGGAGCGCAGGCACACCTTTCTTTGAGAAGTAGTGCCGACTGGGCATCTGGTACTGGGGCACTGCGACGGACATAAGGTCTCGAAAATCCTCTGTGTCCACCAGGCGGAAAGGCAGCATTTCTGTAGCCAAGAGCTTGCAGATGGTGAAATTCAACCTCTTGGCTTTCTCATGGCTAGGAGGAAATGGTCTTTTACTTGTCCACATCTGAGGGACCGAGGGCTGGCTATTGTGCTTAGACGGGGTTGATAAGGGTGTCCCCGGCAAACTGCCGGTCTGTGAGGAAGATGCAGGCGGACATGTTAGGTTGCCTTGATCCAAAGGTGGTGCTATCGATGTCGGACAGCGCTCAAGACCAGCTGGTGTTACCACCTCCAAAGAAAATGATGACCTGCCAATCACGCTGGCTGTTGCGGGTAAAGAGGTGGCAGGTCTGCGCCCCAAAACAGGTGTGACTGCTGTCCCCCCAGTCACAGAGGATGAAGAGGCCGCGGATGCACAAGATATGGCAGACGGTGGTTGGCCCGGCCGGCTAGGCCGCATTGTAGCACACTGAGCTTCCCACTGCAACTTATGCTTCATGTCCATGTGCCGGTTCATGCATGAAGTACTCAAACTATGTATTTTTTGGCCTCTACTTAGCTTTTGCTGACAAATGTTACAGATAACACGAGTTGGGTCATCTTTATCGATCTGAAAAAATGCCCAGGCTATGCAAGGCTTAGCACCCATGCGAGATGAAGAGCCACCACGACTTGTGGTGAGAGGCAGAGTTGTGTTTGAGGATGCAGTTGTTGACGTGCTTCCAGTACTACGTCTCTGTCCAGGAAGGCGCAACCTGACCTCGTCGTCACTAGCATCTTCCTCCACCTCCTCTGCTGACCTCATCTCTTGTCTGACTGTGGGTTGACAGTAAGTGGGATCTCCGACCTCATCATCATCACCCTGTGCGTTATCACACCCGTCGTCCTCAGAGCCAACCTGTTCCTGCCCTGACAAAAAACTAAAGTTGTCGCTCCAATCAGGTATTTGAGTCTTATCATCGTCTTCCTCATTGTCTCCACCAACAGGAGTTACAGTTTGGGAATGAGGGTCTACATTATCGTCAGAACCTTCTGCGTCTGGTCCTGGATCCGACTCATAAAGATTCTGGGCATCAGTGCAGATCATTTCCTCGTCTGGATTCACAGAAGCGCTGGAGTCGACCTCTGATTCCCAGGCTATAGTATGAGTAAACAGCTCTGCAGACTCAACCATCTGTTCTACCTCATACTCAGACGGGCAGCTGGAGATTTGGGAGCTGTGAGGAAGCAAGTGCGATTTGGGTGACACCTTTGAGGACTGGAGTATTTGTGATGTTGAAGTTGATGTGGAGGAGAGCCCACTTAAAGGAGCACTTGATATCCGTTGAAGCACCTGCTGTTTTTGTGCCTCATCTGGAATTTGTAGCGATTGGCGTGGCCGTAAGAAAGGGATCTTATCACATTGTCCGCTAAAAGAAGTAGACATTTTAGTTTGGCTGGAAGATGGTCTTTCTTCTGCACCTACCCCACGGACACAACCTTTTTTCCCCTTCCCAACACGCCTATTCCCCTTTCCACCAGCAGCAGGCCTTTTTCCACTCATTTTGGTGGTTAACTAATTCACAACTCTGGAGTTGTTTGCACAAAAAAACAATGGATGGTAACCGAGCAGAGCTGAGTGGCCAAACTGTGGTATTAGGCCAAAACTATTGGCTGGGTTAGATGCAGAAAAAAATTATTTTTAATTTGCAACCTGATGGAGGTCAGTATAGATGGACTAATAGACCAAGTCCCACACACCGCTAGAAGCCCAAATATTTTTTCAGAGCTAGATGCAGAAAATTTTTTTATTCAATTTGCAACCTGATGGAGGTCAGTATAGATGGACTAATAGACCAAGTCCCACACACTGCTAGAAGCCCAAATATTTTTTCAGAGCTAGATGCAGAAAAAAATTATTTTTAATTTGCAACCTGATGGAGGTCAGTATAGATGGACTAATAGACCAAGTCCCACACACTGCTAGAAGCCCAAATATTTTTTCAGAGCTAGATGCAGAAAAAAATTATTTTTAATTTGCAACCTGATGGAGGTCAGTATAGATGGACTAATAGACCAAGTCCCACACCGCTAGAAGCCCAAATATTTTTTCAGAGCTAGATGTAGAAAAAAATTATATTCAATTTGCAACCTGCTGGAGGTCAGTATAGAAGGACTAATAGAACAAGTCCCACACACTGCTAGAAGCCCAAATATTTTTTCAGAGCTAAATGAAGAAAAAAATTATTTTTAATTTGCAACCTGATGGAGGTCAGTATAGATGGACTAATAGACCAAGTCCCACACACTGCTAGAAGCCCAAATATTTTTTCAGAGCTAGATGCAGAAAAAAATTATTTTTAATTTGCAACCTGATGGAGGTCAGTATAGATGGACTAATAGACCAAGTCCCACACACTGCTAGAAGCCCAAATATTTTTTCAGAGCTAGATGCAGAAAAAAATTATTTTTAATTTGCAACCTGATGGAGGTCAGTATAGATGGACTAATAGAACAAGTCCCACACGCTGCTAGAAGCCCAAATATTTTTTCAGAGATAAATGAAGAAAAGAATTATTTTTAATTTGCAACCTGATGGAGGTCAGTATAGATGGACTAATAGACCAAGTCCCACACACTGCTAGAAGCCCAAATATTTTTTCAGAGCTAGATGCAGAAAAAAATTATTTTTAATTTGCAACCTGATGGAGGTCAGTATAGATGGACTAATAGACCAAGTCCCACACACCGCTAGAAGCCCAAATATTTTTTCAGAGCTAGATGCAGAAAAAAATTATATTCAATTTGCAACCTGCTGGAGGTCAGTATAGAAGGACTAATAGAACAAGTCCCACACACTGCTAGAAGCCCAAATATTTTTTCAGAGCTAAATGAAGAAAAAAATTATTTTTAATTTGCAACCTGATGGAGGTCAGTATAGATGGACTAATAGACCAAGTCCCACACACCGCTAGAAGCCCAAATATTTTTTCAGAGCTAGATGCAGAAAAAAATTATATTCAGTTTGCAACCTGATGGAGGTCAGTATAGATGGACTAATAGAATGATGCTATGCCCAAAAGATTTTACTTCACTAGGTGCAGTAAAAAAATTGGTATTCTATACACAGGTGGTATATCTTGCAACACAGATAGGCTACTCCACTGACTAACACACTCTGCAATAGGCCAAAAAGGATTAGCTTTGCTAGATTCAGCCAAATGCTGTGAAAAAAACTTGCACAGCACTGGCACAGACCTGCCTGGCAAAAACTGATAGGAACTGATGTAACCTAGTCCTGAAAAGGACTCCAATTACAATTAGTCTTTACTCCCACAATCTATCTATTTAAGAGCACAGACCTGCTTGATAAAAGTCGTAGGAAATGCTGTAACCTAGTCCTTAAAAGGACTGCAATCACAACTATTCCCTACTCCCAAGCTATCTGTATATTTGTGCGAAAATTGGCTTGAAATTAACAAGGTATAGCGCACACAGCAACAGCGGTGCCGTCTAACACGCAGCTGCAGCAGTGAGAAAATGGTGGCGACGGGGAAAATGGCTTGGTCTTATAGGGCAAGGACATGTGACATACACTGCCAGTCACACATGCCCTTGCTTGTGTGAAAAAAAGCACTTCGCTCCGTGTGTGCGCTGCTGATAGGCTGACAGATTGCACCTCCCCACTGCAAATGCGGGAAAGAGAAAAAAAAATGGAGATCTTCATTGTTCCTGCAGAGATCCATCCCCTGCCCCTCCCCCCGCCCCGCTGTACGCTCAAACTGCGTATTAACATTAATTTTCATCATTACTGAGAAAAAATCCAGTTATGATTTTGGTGCACGAACAGTTATCGAACATAACCTCGAACAGCCGAATTTTTCTCAAATTGTTCGTGTTCGCCGACCGGCTCGAACACCGCCCAAAACAGCTCGAATTTGAGATTGGCGAACAGTTCGAGTAGAACAACGCTCATCTCTAGTAATAAGCACCGGACGGATCTAGTAGTGGATATAGGCCGGATTGGGGCTTCCCGGGCCTCCCACAACAAGTAAAAGGTGTAGTAAGATGGCCGTTGGAGGGAGGAGTTGGAGTGGGGGTGGGATTGTTCTTGGGGGCAGGGAAAGGTGTAGTAAGATGGCCGTTGGAGGGAGGAGTTGGAGTGGGGGTGGGATTGTTCTTGGGGGCAGGGAAAGGTGTAGTAAGATGGCCGTTGGAGGGAGGAGTTGGAGTGGGAGTGGGATTGTTCTAGGAGACAGGCTGGGCATCGTGCCATGGGCGGCCCGCCCCACAGACACAGCAGAACTTCGCCCAGGGCGGGTTTTGCTCTCCGCACATACGACACGTCCATCCTTCCGATGATTTAGCGTCGGCGCCATTATAGGGTGGTGGCTGAGGGCTCGGTGTAGTGACAGGCATCAACGGGGTTACGGCCAATTTAGGGTCACATAACAAATCACATTCTGCAGCTTTCATGTATCCGAACAAAGTCTCGGCATTCTCTGTTCCCCCTGCACCATCTACTTCTTTCCAGCCCTCAACCTTTAAATCATTTGCTACTCTAAAATGTGCCTGAGCCTGGTGCAGGAGTCCTTCATCACTCAACTTCCCCTTATTTTGTATAACGCATTCTTTCACACTGAAGGCTGAAGCCTGCCCGTACTGGGTAGTCTTATCATTTTATACAGTATCCTAACATTCTTAACAGCCTTCTTGCCTTCCCGTGACTCTAGTAGCTGGATGATTCCCACTGCACCATCCGGCAACTTGCGATGTCTTTCAGATTTGAACATACGCAACATTTTCTTATAGAATGCAATGATCTGTCGCGACTCAGATCACTGGTGCAGTCCACAGGTCGCCACCGGTCAGTGTAGAGCACACCTCAATACACTGGTGAGATAGAGAGACACCTCAATCTATCCCCTTCCCTAACCTTGAATGGCGACTTTACAGTGCGACTCACCACCGCACCCTGACTACAGGTCACCACCCGTCAGTGTAGAGCACACCTCAATACACTGGTGAGATAGAGAGACACCTCAATCTATCTCCTTTCTTAACCTTGACTTTACAGCAGTCTCTGTGGTAGACGAAGAGCACTCCTCAATTCGTCACAGATTCTTTCTTCCTTACACTTCAATTCAGGGATGGCTTGGAATCGACTATCAGTCACGGGAGGCAACTATCTAAGAAAAGTACAGTGACCGGGGGAGGAGGAGGTGGTGTGCATACGAGCACACGCAGGCATGCAACGTCACTCGGTCTCACAGTTGCTGGTTCAGGACGTGGCGCAGGACGCCTGAGGTCTCACCACTCGACCGGTCACCCACCCAGATCCAAACTGACAACCCCACAGGAACCGCTGCGGCTGACACACAGGCAAGTGAGACACATAAAATATATCTCGACTTACCGTGTTCGATGGAGGTTGATCAGGCCTCAGATTCAGCCGCCGCGGTCACGACCAGGGAAGTCAAGAATATGGGCCCGGGAGGGCCGCGTACCGCTAGCCACGCCCCACGTTGGGCGCCATTTGTCGGGGTCGTAGCGACATTCCACTCGTCCTCCAGTCACTCCAAATTAAGGCTATGAGCATGGGTCAACCATTCAAAGAATGAGTCAGACAACAAGCTGGTTCAAACTCAGAGCATGCTCAGAAGGCTACTGGCAAGCCACGATCTCAGCAATGTTCCGCTTTTATTTCCACATGCACACACTTAAATACACTACATAATGGGGAGGGGAAAGGGGTTATTCGGGGCGGGGTAAGCCATAAATGGATTGTTCGGGACGGGGTAAGCCATAAATGGATTGTTCGGGGCGGGGTAAGCCATAAATGTCTAGTATCCGGCCACTCCTGATTGGTCCACGTCTCTTTAACTCAGTCTCTGGGCAGACAACCGTCAGTTGATGATTCGGTTTCATTTCTCTGAAACAGGTGCTGGCTGATACTGGCGCCATCTTAGCATAAATTTAGATCTAAGTAACACGTAGCAAGGTAAGCTTATTGTAATAAGACACAAAATGGTGGTTAGTACATAAGCAAAGCGTATAAAAGTATAAAAGTAGAGAAAATATATATTCTTTTTTACCCTGACATTAATATACCGCCATGTTGTCTGCATGTTCTTATACACCATCCATACTATGCACCACTATAGGTACGATAATATACCGCCATGTTGTCTGCATGTTCATATACACCATCCATACCATGCACCGCTATAGGTACGATAATATACCGCCATGTTGTCTGCATGTTCATATACACCATCCATACTATGCACCACTATGGGTACGATAATATACCGCCATGTTGTCTGCATGTTCATATACACCATCCATACTATGCACCACTATAGGTACGATAATATACCGCCATGTTGTCTGCATGTTCATATACACCATCCATACTATGCACCACTATAGGTACGATAATATACCGCCATGTTGTCTGCATGTTCATATACACCATCCATACTATGCACCGCTATAGGTACGATAATATACCGCCATCTTGTCTGCATGTTTATATACACCATCCATACCATACCATGCACCGCTATATGTACGATAATATACCGCCATGTTGTCTGCATGTTCATATACACCATCCATACTATGCACCGCTATAGGTACGATAATATACCGCCATGTTGTCTGCATGTTCATATACACCATCCATACTATGCACCACTATAGGTACGATAATATACCGCCATGTTGTCTGCATGTTCATATACACCATCCATACTATGCACCACTATAGGTACGATAATATACCGCCATGTTGTCTGCATGTTCATATACACCATCCATACTATGCACCGCTATAGGTACGATAATATACCGCCATGTTGTCTGCATGTTCATATACACCATCCATACTATGCACCACAAGAGGTACGATAATATACCGCCATGTTGTCTGCATGTTCATATACACCATCCATACTATGCACCGCTATAGGTACGATAATATACCGCCATGTTGTCTGCCTGTTCATATACACCATCCATACTATGCACCACAATAGGTACGATAATATACCGCCATGTTGTCTGCATGTTCATATACACCATCCATACTATGCACCACTATAGGTACGAAAATATACCGCCATGTTGTCTGCATGTTCATATACACCATCCATACTATGCACCACTATAGGTACGATAATATACCGCCATGTTGTCTGCATGTTCATATACACCATCCATACTATGCACCACTATAGGTACGATAATATACCGCCATGTTCTCTGCATGTTTATATACACCATCCATACCACGCACCGCTATAGGTACGATAATATACCGCCATGTTGTCTGCATGTTCATATACACCATCCATACTATGCTCCGCTATAGGTATAATAATATACCGCTATGTTGTCTGCATGTTCATATACGCCATCCATACCATACACCGCTATAGGTACGATAATATACCGCCATGTTGTCTGCATGTTCATATACACCATCCATACTATGCACCGCTATAGGTACGTTAATATACCGCCATGTTGTCTGCATGCTTATATACACGATCCATACTATGCACCACTATAGGTACGATAATATACCGCCATGTTGTCTGCATGTTTATATACACCATCCATACTATGCACCACTATAGGTATAATAATATACCGCCATGTTGTCTGCATGTTCATATACACCATCCATACTATGCACCGCTATAGGTATAATAATATACCGCCATGTTGTCTGCATGTTCATATACACCATCCATACTATGTACCACTATAGGTACGATAATATACCGCCATGTTGTCTGCATGTTCATATACACCATCCATACTATGCACCACTATAGGTACGATAATATACCGCCATGTTCTCTGCATGTTCATATACACCATCCATACTATGCACCACTATAGGTATAATAATATACCGCCATGTTGTCTGCATGTTCATATACACCATCCATACTATGCACCACTATGGTACGATAATATACCGCCATGTTCTCTGCATGTTCAAATACACCATCCATACTATGCACCACTATAGGTACATAATATACCGCCATGTTGTCTGCATGTTCATATACACCATCCATACTATGCACCACTATGGGTACGATAATATACCGCCATGGTCCCTGCATGTTCAAATACACCATCCTTACTATGCACCACTATAGGTAGATAATATACCCGCCATGTTGGTCTGGCATGTTCATATACACCATCCATACCATGCACTGCTATAGGTACGATAATATACCGCCATGTTGTCTGCATGTTCATATACACCATCCATACCATGCACCACTATAGGTACGATAATATACCGCCATGTTGTCTGCATGTTCATATACACCATCCATACTATGCACCACTATAGGTACGATAATATACCACCATGTTGTCTGCATGTTCATATACACCATCCATACTATGCACCACTATAGGTACGATAATATACCACCATGTTGTCTGCATGTTCATATACACCATCCATACTATGCACCGCTATAGGTACGATAATATACCGCCATGTTGTCTGCATGTTCATATACACCATCCATACTATGCACCACTAGAGGTACGATAATATACCGCCATGTTGTCTGCATGTTCATATACACCATCCATACTATGCACCGCTATAGGTATAATAATATACCGCCATGTTGTCTGCATGTTCATATACAGCATCCATACTATGCACCGCTATAGGTACGTTAATATACCGCCATGTTGTCTGCATGTTCATATACACCATCCATACTATGCACCGCTATAGGTACGATAATATACCGCCATGTTGTCTGCATGTTCATATACACCATCCATACTATGCACCGCTATAGGTACGATAATATACCGCCATGTTGTCTGCATGTTCTTATACACCATCCATACTATGCACCGCTATAGGTACGATAATATACCGCCATGTTGTCTGCATGTTTATATACACCATCCATACTATGCACCGCTATAGGTACGATAATATACCGCCATGTTGTCTGCATGTTTATATACACCATCCATACTATGCACCGCTATAGGTATGATAATATACCGCCATGTTGTCTGCATGTTCATATACACCATCCATACTATGCACCGCTATAGGTATAATAATATACCGCCATGTTGTCTGCATGTTCATATACAACATCCATACTATGCACCGCTATAGGTAGAATAATATACCACCATGTTGTCTGCATGTTCATATACAACATCCATACTATGCACCGCTATAGGTACGATAATATACCGCCATGTTGTCTGCATGTTTATATACAACATCCATACTATGCACCGCTATAGGTACGATAATATACCGCCATGTTGTCTGTGTGTTCATATACACCATCCATAGTATGCACCGCTATAGGTATAATAATATACCGCCATGTTGTCTGCATGTTCATATACACCATCCATACTATGCACCGCTATAGGTACGATAATATATCGCCATGTTGTCTGTGTGTTCATATACACCATCCATAGTATGCACCGCTATAGGTATAATAATATACCGCCATGTTGTCTGCATGTTCATATACACCATCCATACTATGCACCGCTATAGGTAAGATAATATACCGCCATGTTGTCTGCATGTTCATATACACCATCCATACTATGCACCGCTATAGGTACGATAATATACCGCCATGTTGTCTGCATGTTCATATCCACCATCCATACTATGCACGCTATAGGTACGATAATATACCGCCATGTTGTCTGCTTGTTCATATACACCATCCATACTATGCACCACTAAAGGTACGATAATATACCGCCATGTTGTCTGCATGTTCATATACACCATCCATACTATGCACCACTATAGGTGCGATAATATACCGCCATGTTGTCTGCATGTACATATACACCATCCATACCATACCATGCACCACTATAGGTGCGATAATATACCGCCATCTTGTCTGCATGTTCATATACACCATCCATACTATGCACCGCTATAGGTATAATAATATACCGCCATGTTGTCTGCATGTTCATATACACCATCCATACTATGCACCACTATAGGTACGATAATATACCGCCATGTTGTCTGCATGTTCATATACACCATCCCTACTATGCACCGCTATAGGTACGATAATATACCGCCATGTTGTCTGCATGTTTATATACACCATCCATACCACTCACCGCTATTGGTACGATAATATACCGCCATGTTGTCTGCATGTTCATATACACCATCCATACCATACCATGCACCGCTATAGGTACGATAATATACCGCCATGTTGTCTGCATGTTCATATACACCATCCATACTATGCACTGCTATAGGTATAATAATATACCGCCATGTTGTCTGCATGTTCATATACACCATCCATACTATGCACCGCTATAGGTATGATAATATACCGCCATGTTGTCTGCATGTTCATATACACCATCCATACCATACCATGCACTGCTATAGGTACGATAATATACCGCCATGTTGTCTGCATGTTCATATACACCATCCATACTATGCACCACTATAGGTACGATAATATACCGCCATGTTGTCTGCATGTTCATATACACCATCCATACTATGCACCACTATAGGTACGATAATATACCGCCATGTTCTCTGCATGTTTATATACACCATCCATACTATGCACCGCTATAGGTACGATAATATACCACCATGTTGTCTGCATGTTCATATACACCATCCATACTATGCACCGCTATAGGTACGATAATATACCGCCATGTTGTCTGCATGTTCATATACACAATCCATACTATGCACCACTATAGGTACGATAATATACCGCCATGTTGTCTGCATGTTCATATACACCATCCATACTATGCACCGCTATAGGTATAATAATATACCGCCATGTTGTCTGCATGTTCATATACACCATCCATACTATGCACCACTATAGGTACGATAATATACCGCCATGTTGTCTGCATGTTCATATACACCATCCATACTATGCACCGCTATGTTTACGATAATATACCGCCATGTTCTCTGCATGTTCATATACACCATCCATACTATGCACCGCTATAGGTACGATAACATACCGCCATGTTGTCTGCATGTTCATATACACCATCCATACTATGCACCGCTATAGGTACGATAATATACCGCCATGTTGTCTGCATGTTCATATACACCATCCATACCATGCACCGCTATAGGTACGATAATATACCGCCATGTTGTCTGCATGTTCATATACACCATCCATACTATGCACTGCTATAGGTATAATAATATACCGCCATGTTGTCTGCATGTTCATATACACCATCCATACTATGCACCGCTATAGGTATGATAATATACCGCCATGTTGTCTGCATGTTCATATACACCATCCATACCATACCATGCACTGCTATAGGTACGATAATATACCGCCATGTTGTCTGCATGTTCATATACACCATCCATACTATGCACCACTATAGGTACGATAATATACCGCCATGTTGTCTGCATGTTCATATACACCATCCATACTATGCACCACTATAGGTACGATAATATACCGCCATGTTCTCTGCATGTTTATATACACCATCCATACTATGCACCGCTATAGGTACGATAATATACCACCATGTTGTCTGCATGTTCATATACACCATCCATACTATGCACCGCTATAGGTACGATAATATACCGCCATGTTGTCTGCATGTTCATATACACAATCCATACTATGCACCACTATAGGTACGATAATATACCGCCATGTTGTCTGCATGTTCATATACACCATCCATACTATGCACCGCTATAGGTATAATAATATACCGCCATGTTGTCTGCATGTTCATATACACCATCCATACTATGCACCACTATAGGTACGATAATATACCGCCATGTTGTCTGCATGTTCATATACACCATCCATACTATGCACCGCTATGTTTACGATAATATACCGCCATGTTCTCTGCATGTTCATATACACCATCCATACTATGCACCGCTATAGGTACGATAACATACCGCCATGTTGTCTGCATGTTCATATACACCATCCATACTATGCACCGCTATAGGTACGATAATATACCGCCATGTTGTCTGCATGTTCATATACACCATCCATACCATGCACCGCTATAGGTACGATAATATACCGCCATGTTGTCTGCATGTTTATATACACCATCCATACTATGCACCGCTATAGGTACGATAATATACCGCCATGTTGTCTGCATGTTTATATACACCATCCATACTATGCACCGCTATAGGTACGATAATATACCGCCATGTTGTCTGCATGTTCATATACACCATCCATACTATGCACCGCTATAGGTACGATAATATAGCGCCATGTTGTCTGCATGTTTATATACACCATCCATACCATGCACCGCTATAGGTACGATAATATACCGCCATGTTCTCTGCATGTTTATATACACCATCCATACCGTGCACCGCTATAGGTATAATAATATACCACCATGTTGTCTGCATGTTCATATACACCATCCATACTATGCACCGCTATAGGTACGATAATATACCGCCATGTTGTCTGCATGTTCATATACACCATCCATACTATGCACCACTATAGGTACGATAATATACCGCCATGTTGTCTGCATGTTCATATACACCATCCATACTATGCACCACTATAGGTACGATAATATACCGCCATGTTCTCTGCATGTTTATATACACCATCCATACTATGCACTGCTATAGGTACGATAATATACCGCCATGTTGTCTGCATGTTCATATACACCATCCATACTATGCACCGCTATAGGTACGATAATATACCGCCATGTTGTCTGCATGTTCATATACACCATCCATACTATGCACCGCTATAGGTACGATAATATACCGCCATGTTGTCTGCATGTTCATATACACCATCCATACTATGCACCACTAGAGGTACGATAATATACCGCCATGTTGTCTGCATGTTCATATACACCATCCATACTATGCACCGCTATAGGTATAATAATATACCGCCATGTTGTCTGCATGTTCATATACAGCATCCATACTATGCACCGCTATAGGTACGTTAATATACCGCCATGTTGTCTGCATGTTCATATACACCATCCATACTATGCACCGCTATAGGTACGATAATATACCGCCATGTTGTCTGCATGTTCATATACACCATACATACTATGCACCGCTATGGGTACGATAATATACCGCCATGTTGTCTGCATGTTCTTATACACCATCCATACTATGCACCGCTATAGGTACGATAATATACCGCCATGTTGTCTGCATGTTTATATACACCATCCATACTATGCACCGCTATAGGTACGATAATATACCGCCATGTTGTCTGCATGTTTATATACACCATCCATACTATGCACCGCTATAGGTATGATAATATACCGCCATGTTGTCTGCATGTTCATATACACCATCCATACTATGCACCGCTATAGGTATAATAATATACCGCCATGTTGTCTGCATGTTCATATACAACATCCATACTATGCACCGCTATAGGTAGAATAATATACCACCATGTTGTCTGCATGTTCATATACAACATCCATACTATGCACCGCTATAGGTACGATAATATACCGCCATGTTGTCTGCATGTTTATATACAACATCCATACTATGCACCGCTATAGGTACGATAATATACCGCCATGTTGTCTGTGTGTTCATATACACCATCCATAGTATGCACCGCTATAGGTATAATAATATACCGCCATGTTGTCTGCATGTTCATATACACCATCCATACTATGCACCGCTATAGGTACGATAATATATCGCCATGTTGTCTGTGTGTTCATATACACCATCCATAGTATGCACCGCTATAGGTATAATAATATACCGCCATGTTGTCTGCATGTTCATATACACCATCCATACTATGCACCGCTATAGGTAAGATAATATACCGCCATGTTGTCTGCATGTTCATATACACCATCCATACTATGCACCGCTATAGGTACGATAATATACCGCCATGTTGTCTGCATGTTCATATACACCATCCATACTATGCACCGCTATAGGTACGATAATATACCGCCATGTTGTCTGCTTGTTCATATACACCATCCATACTATGCACCACTAAAGGTACGATAATATACCGCCATGTTGTCTGCATGTTCATATACACCATCCATACTATGCACCACTATAGGTGCGATAATATACCGCCATGTTGTCTGCATGTACATATACACCATCCATACCATACCATGCACCACTATAGGTGCGATAATATACCGCCATCTTGTCTGCATGTTCATATACACCATCCATACTATGCACCGCTATAGGTATAATAATATACCGCCATGTTGTCTGCATGTTCATATACACCATCCATACTATGCACCACTATAGGTACGATAATATACCGCCATGTTGTCTGCATGTTCATATACACCATCCCTACTATGCACCGCTATAGGTACGATAATATACCGCCATGTTGTCTGCATGTTTATATACACCATCCATACCACTCACCGCTATTGGTACGATAATATACCGCCATGTTGTCTGCATGTTCATATACACCATCCATACCATACCATGCACCGCTATAGGTACGATAATATACCGCCATGTTGTCTGCATGTTCATATACACCATCCATACTATGCACTGCTATAGGTATAATAATATACCGCCATGTTGTCTGCATGTTCATATACACCATCCATACTATGCACCGCTATAGGTATGATAATATACCGCCATGTTGTCTGCATGTTCATATACACCATCCATACCATACCATGCACTGCTATAGGTACGATAATATACCGCCATGTTGTCTGCATGTTCATATACACCATCCATACTATGCACCACTATAGGTACGATAATATACCGCCATGTTGTCTGCATGTTCATATACACCATCCATACTATGCACCACTATAGGTACGATAATATACCGCCATGTTCTCTGCATGTTTATATACACCATCCATACTATGCACCGCTATAGGTACGATAATATACCACCATGTTGTCTGCATGTTCATATACACCATCCATACTATGCACCGCTATATGTACGATAATATACCGCCATGTTGTCTGCATGTTCATATACACAATCCATACTATGCACCACTATAGGTACGATAATATACCGCCATGTTGTCTGCATGTTCATATACACCATCCATACTATGCACCGCTATAGGTATAATAATATACCGCCATGTTGTCTGCATGTTCATATACACCATCCATACTATGCACCACTATAGGTACGATAATATACCGCCATGTTGTCTGCATGTTCATATACACCATCCATACTATGCACCGCTATGTTTACGATAATATACCGCCATGTTCTCTGCATGTTCATATACACCATCCATACTATGCACCGCTATAGGTACGATAACATACCGCCATGTTGTCTGCATGTTCATATACACCATCCATACTATGCACCGCTATAGGTACGATAATATACCGCCATGTTGTCTGCATGTTCATATACACCATCCATACCATGCACCGCTATAGGTACGATAATATACCGCCATGTTGTCTGCATGTTTATATACACCATCCATACTATGCACCGCTATAGGTACGATAATATACCGCCATGTTGTCTGCATGTTTATATACACCATCCATACTATGCACCGCTATAGGTACGATAATATACCGCCATGTTGTCTGCATGTTCATATACACCATCCATACTATGCACCGCTATAGGTACGATAATATAGCGCCATGTTGTCTGCATGTTTATATACACCATCCATACCATGCACCGCTATAGGTACGATAATATACCGCCATGTTCTCTGCATGTTTATATACACCATCCATACCGTGCACCGCTATAGGTATAATAATATACCACCATGTTGTCTGCATGTTCATATACACCATCCATACTATGCACCGCTATAGGTACGATAATATACCGCCATGTTGTCTGCATGTTCATATACACCATCCATACTATGCACCGCTATAGGTACGATAATATACCGCCATGTTGTCTGCATGTTCATATACACCATCCATACTATTCACCGCTATAGGTACGATAATATACCGCCATGTTGTCTGCATGTTCATATACACCATCCATACTATGCACCGCTATAGGTACGATAATATACCGCCATGTTGTCTGCATGTTCATATACACCATCCATACTATGCACCGCTATAGGTACGATAATATACCGCCATGTTGTCTGCTTGTTCATATACACCATCCATACTATGCACCACTAAAGGTACGATAATATACCGCCATGTTGTCTGCATGTTCATATACACCATCCATACTATGCACCACTATAGGTGCGATAATATACCGCCATGTTGTCTGCATGTACATATACACCATCCATACCATACCATGCACCACTATAGGTGCGATAATATACCGCCATCTTGTCTGCATGTTCATATACACCATCCATACTATGCACCGCTATAGGTATAATAATATACCGCCATGTTGTCTGCATGTTCATATACACCATCCATACTATGCACCACTATAGGTACGATAATATACCGCCATGTTGTCTGCATGTTCATATACACCATCCCTACTATGCACCGCTATAGGTACGATAATATACCGCCATGTTGTCTGCATGTTTATATACACCATCCATACCACGCACCGCTATTGGTACGATAATATACCGCCATGTTGTCTGCATGTTCATATACACCATCCATACCATACCATGCACCGCTATAGGTACGATAATATACCGCCATGTTGTCTGCATGTTCATATACACCATCCATACTATGCACTGCTATAGGTATAGTAATATACCGCCATGTTGTCTGCATGTTCATATACACCATCCATACTATGCACCGCTATAGGTATGATAATATACCGCCATGTTGTCTGCATGTTCATATACACCATCCATACCATACCATGCACTGCTATAGGTACGATAATATACCGCCATGTTGTCTGCATGTTCATATACACCATCCATACTATGCACCACTATAGGTACGATAATATACCGCCATGTTGTCTGCATGTTCATATACACCATCCATACTATGCACCACTATAGGTACGATAATATACCGCCATGTTCTCTGCATGTTTATATACACCATCCACACTATGCACCGCTATAGGTACGATAATATACCACCATGTTGTCTGCATGTTCATATACACCATCCGTACTATGCACCGCTATAGGTACGATAATATACCGCCATGTTGTCTGCATGTTCATATACACAATCCATACTATGCACCACTATAGGTACGATAATATACCGCCATGTTGTCTGCATGTTCATATACACCATCCATACTATGCACCGCTATAGGTATAATAATATACCGCCATGTTGTCTGCATGTTCATATACACCATCCATACTATGCACCACTATAGGTACGATAATATACCGCCATGTTGTCTGCATGTTCATATACACCATCCATACTATGCACCGCTATGTTTACGATAATATACCGCCATGTTCTCTGCATGTTCATATACACCATCCATACTATGCACCGCTATAGGTACGATAACATACCGCCATGTTGTCTGCATGTTCATATACACCATCCATACTATGCACCGCTATAGGTACGATAATATACCGCCATGTTGTCTGCATGTTCATATACACCATCCATACCATGCACCGCTATAGGTACGATAATATACCGCCATGTTGTCTGCATGTTTATATACACCATCCATACTATGCACCGCTATAGGTACGATAATATAGCGCCATGTTGTCTGCATGTTTATATACACCATCCATACTATGCACTGCTATAGGTACGATAATATAGCGACATGTTGTCTGCATGTTTATATACACCATCCATACCATGCACCGCTATAGGTACGATAATATACCGCCATGTTCTCTGCATGTTTATATACACCATCCATACCGTGCACCGCTATAGGTATAATAATATACCACCATGTTGTCTGCATGTTCATATACACCATCCATACTATGCACCGCTATAGGTACGATAATATACCGCCATGTTGTCTGCATGTTCATATACACCATCCATACTATGCACCGCTATAGGTACGATAATATAGCGCCATGTTGTCTGCATGTTTATATACACCATCCATACCATGCACCGCTATAGGTACGATAATATACCGCCATGTTCTCTGCATGTTTATATACACCATCCATACCGTGCACCGCTATAGGTATAATAATATACCACCATGTTGTCTGCATGTTCATATACACCATCCATACTATGCACCGCTATAGGTACGATAATATACCGCCATGTTGTCTGCATGTTCATATACACCATCCATACTATGCACCACTATAGGTACGATAATATACCGCCATGTTGTCTGCATGTTCATATACACCATCCATACTATGCACCACTATAGGTACGATAATATACCGCCATGTTCTCTGCATGTTTATATACACCATCCATACTATGCACTGCTATAGGTACGATAATATACCGCCATGTTGTCTGCATGTTCATATACACCATCCATACTATGCACCGCTATAGGTACGATAATATACCGCCATGTTGTCTGCATGTTCATATACACAATCCATACTATGCACCACTATAGGTACGATAATATACCGCCATGTTGTCTGCATGTTCATATACACCATCCATACTATGCACCGCTATAGGTACAATAATATACCGCCATGTTGTCTGCATGTTCATATACACCATCCATACTATGCACCGCTATAGGTACGATAATATACCGCCATGTTGTCTGCATGTTCATATACACCATCCATACTATGCACCGCTATAGGTACAATAATATACCGCCATGTTGTCTGCATGTTCATATACACCATCCATACTATTCACCGCTATAGGTACGATAATATACCGCCATGTTGTCTGCATGTTCATATACACCATCCATACTATGCACCGCTATAGGTACGATAATATACCTCCATGTTGTCTGCATGTTTATATACACCATCCATACTATGCACCGCTATAGATACGATAATATACCGCCATGTTGTCTGCATGTTTATATACACCATCCATACTATGCACCGCTATAGGTATGATAATATACCGCCATGTTGTCTGCATGTTCATATACACCATCCATACTATGCACCGCTATAGGTATAATAATATACCGCCATGTTGTCTGCATGTTTATATACACCATCCATACCATGCACCGCTATAGGTACGATAATATACCGCCATGTTGTCTGCATGTTCATATACACCATCCATACTATGCACCGCTATAGGTATAATAATATACCACCATGTTGTCTGCATGTTCATATACAACATCCATACTATGCACCGCTATAGGTATAATAATATACCGCCATGTTGTCTGCATGTTCATATACACCATCCATACTATGCACCGCTATAGGTACGATAATATACCACCATGTTGTCTGCATGTTCATATACACCATCCATACTATGCACCGCTATAGGTACGATAATATATCGCCATGTTGTCTGTATGTTCATATACACCATCCATACTATGCACCGCTATAGGTATAATAATATACCGCCATGTTGTCTGCATGTTCATATACACCATCCATACTATGCACCGCTATAGGTACGATAATATACCGCCATGTTGTCTGCATGTTCATATACACCATCCATACTATGCACCGCTATAGGTACGATAATATACCGCCATGTTGTCTGCATGTTCATATACACCATCCATACTATGCACCGCTATAGGTACGATAATATACCGCCATGTTGTCTGCATGTTCATATACACCATCCATACTATGCACCACTATAGGTACGATAATATACCGCCATGTTGTCTGCATGTTCATATACACCATCCATACTATGCACCACTATAGGTGCGATAATATACCGCCATGTTGTATGCATGTACATATACACCATCCATACTATGCACCGCTATAGGTATAATAATATACCGCCATGTTGTCTGCATGTTTATATACACCATCCATACCATGCACCGAAATAGGTACGATAATATACCGCCATGTTGTCTGCATGTTTATATACACCATCCATACTATGCACCACTATAGGTACGATAATATACCGCCATGTTGTCTGCATGTTCATATACACCATCCATACTATGCACCGCTATAGGTACGATAATATACCGCCATGTTGTCTGCATGTTTATATACACCATCCATACCACGCACCGCTATTGGTACGATAATATACCGCCATGTTGTCTGCATGTTCATATACACCATCCATACCATACCATGCACCGCTATAGGTACGATAATATACCGCCATGTTGTCTGCATGTTCATATACACCATCCATACTATGCACCGCTATAGGTACGATAATATACCGCCATGTTGTCTGCATGTTCATATACACAATCCATACTATGCACCACTATAGGTACGATAATATACCGCCATGTTGTCTGCATGTTCATATACACCATCCATACTATGCACCACTATAGGTACGAAAATATACCGCCATGTTCTCTGCATGTTTATATACACCATCCATACTATGCACCGCTATAGGTACGATAATATACCACCATGTTGTCTGCATGTTCATATACACCATCCATACTATGCACCGCTATAGGTACGATAATATACCGCCATGTTGTCTGCATGTTCATATACACCATCCATACTATGCACCGCTATAGGTACGATAATATACCACCATGTTGTCTGCATGTTCATATACACCATCCATACTATGCACCGCTATAGGTACGATAATATACCACCATGTTGTCTGCATGTTCATATACACCATCCATACTATGTACCGCTATAGGTACGATAATATACCACCATGTTGTCTGCATGTTCATATACACCATCCATACTATGCACCGCTATAGGTATAATAATATACCGCCATGTTGTCTGCATGTTCATATACACCATCCATACTATGCACCACTATAGGTATAATAATATACCGCCATGTTGTCTGCATGTTCATATACACCATCCATAGTATGCACCACTATATGTATAATAATATACCGCCATGTTGTCTGCATGTTCATATACACCATCCATACTATGCACCGCTATAGGTATAATAATATACCGCCATGTTGTCTGCATGTTTATATACACCATCCATACTTACGCACCGCTATAGGTACGATAATATACCGCCATGTTGTCTGCATGTTCATATACACCATCCTTACTATGCACCGCTATATTTACGATAATATACCGCCATGTTGTCTGCATGTTCATATACACCATCCATACTATGCACCGCTATAGGTACGATAATATACCGCCATGTTGTCTGCATGTTCATATACACCATCCATACTATGCACCGCTATAGGTACGATAATATACCGCCATGTTGTCTGCATGTTCATATACACCATCCATACTATGCACCGCTATAGGTACGATAATATACCGCCATGTTGTCTGCATGTTCATATACACCATCCATACTATGCACCGCTATAGGTACGATAATATACCGCCATGTTGTCTGCATGTTCATATACACCATCCATACCATGCACCGCTATAGGTACGATAATATACCGCCATGTTGTCTGCATGTTTATATACACCATCCATACTATGCACCGCTATAGGTACGATAATATACCGCCATGTTGTCTGCATGTTTATATACACCATCCATACCATGCACCGCTATAGGTACGATAATATACCGCCATGTTCTCTGCATGTTTATATACACCATCCATACTATGCACCGCTATAGGTACGATAATATACCGCCATGTTGTCTGCATGTTTATATACACCATCCATACCGTGCACCGCTATAGGTACGATAATATACCACCATGTTGTCTGCATGTTCATATACACCATCCATACTATGCACCGCTATAGGTACGATAATATACCGCCATGTTGTCTGCATGTTTATATACACCATCCATACTATGCACTGCTATAGGTACGATAATATACCGCCATGTTGTCTGCATGTTCATATACACCATCCATACTATGCACCGCTATAGGTACGATAATATACCGCCATGTTGTCTGCATGTTCATATACACCATCCATGCTATGCACCGCTATAGGTATAATAATATACCGCCATGTTGTCTGCATGTTCATATACACCATCATACTATGCACCACTATAGGTACGATAATATACCGCCATTTTCTCTGCATGTTTATATACACCATCCATACTATGCACTGCTATAGGTACGATAATATACCGCCATGTTGTCTGCATGTTC
>NW_027371137.1:0-30363 GCF_046119375.1 Phyllobates terribilis | reverse complement strand
AAATGCACAAACAGTAATATCTCCACATTGCACGGTGCAATTCTGAAATTTTTAGCTTTTCCCTGTTAATCCTAGCATGATAAAGAAGATTCAAAGAGAGTGAGATGCCAGCTCCTTTCATTCAGTCAGTAGCTTCAAACATTTCTGGTATATGAAAAACATGTTTTTCAATGGCAAAAATCAATGAATATTGTAAATGCACAAACAGTAATATCTCCACATTGCACGGTGCAATTCTGAAATTTTTAGCTTTTTCCTGTTAATCCTAGCATGATAAAGAAGATTCAAAGAGAGTGAGATGCCAGCTCCTTTCATTCAGTCAGTAGCTTCAAACATTTCTGGTATATGAAAAACATGTTTTTCAATGGCAAAAATCAATGAATATTGTAAATGCACAAACAGTAATATCTCCACATTGCAAGGTGCAATTCTGAAATTTTTTGCTTTTTCCTGCTAATCCTAGCATGAATAAAGAAGATTCAAAGAGAGTGAGATGCCAGCTCCTTTCATTCAGTCAGTAGCTTCAAACATTTCTGGTATATGAAAACATGTTTTTCAATGGCAAAAATCAATGAATATTGTAAATGCACAAACAGTAATATCTCCACATTGCACGGTGCAATTCTGAAATTTTTTGCTTTTTCCTGTTAATCCTAGCATGATAAAGAAGATTCAAAGAGAGTGAGATGCCAGCTCCTTTCATTCAGTCAGTAGCTTCAAACATTTCTGGTATATGAAAAACATGTTTTTCAATGGCAAAAATCAATGAATATTGTAAATGCACAAACAGTAATATCTCCACATTGCACGGTGCAATTCTGAAATTTTTAGCTTTTTCCTGTTAATCCTAGCATGATAAAGAAGATTCAAAGAGAGTGAGATGCCAGCTCCTTTCATTCAGTCAGTAGCTTCAAACATTTCTGGTATATGAAAAACATGTTTTTCAATGGCAAAAATCAATGAATATTGTAAATGCACAAACAGTAATATCTCCACATTGCAAGGTGCAATTCTGAAATTTTTTGCTTTTTCCTGCTAATCCTAGCATGATAAAGAAGATTCAAAGAGAGTGAGATGCCAGCTCCTTTCATTCAGTCAGTAGCTTCAAACATTTCTGGTATATGAAAAACATGTTTTTCAATGGCAAAATCAATGAATATTGTAAATGCACAAACAGTAATATCTCCACATTGCAAGGTGCAATTCTGAAATTTTTTGCTTTTTCCTGTTAATCCTAGCATGATAAAGAAGATTCAAAGAGAGTGAGATGCCAGCTCTTCATTCAGTCAGTAGCTTCAAACATTTCTGGTATATGAAAAACATGTTTTTCAATGGCAAAAATCAATGAATATTGTAAATGCACAAACAGTAATATCTCCACATTGCAAGGTGCAATTCTGAAATTTTTTGCTTTTTCCTGCTAATCCTAGCATGATAAAGAAGATTCAAAGAGAGTGAGATGCCAGCTCCTTTCATTCAGTCAGTAGCTTCAAACATTTCTGGTATATGAAAAACATGTTTTTCAATGGCAAAAATCAATGAATATTGTAAATGCACAAACAGTAATATCTCCACATTGCACGGTGCAATTCTGAAATTTTTAGCTTTTTCCTGTTAATCCTAGCATGATAAAGAAGATTCAAAGAGAGTGAGATGCCAGCTCCTTTCATTCAGTCAGTAGCTTCAAACATTTCTGGTATATGAAAAACATGTTTTTCAATGGCAAAAATCAATGAATATTGTAAATGCACAAACAGTAATATCTCCACATTGCAAGGTGCAATTCTGAAATTTTTTGCTTTTTCCTGCTAATCCTAGCATGATAAAGAAGATTCAAAGAGAGTGAGATGCCAGCTCCTTTCATTCAGTCAGTAGCTTCAAACATTTCTGGTATATGAAAAACATGTTTTTCAATGGCAAAAATCAATGAATATTGTAAATGCACAAACAGTAATATCTCCACATTGCACGGTGCAATTCTGAAATTTTTAGCTTTTTCCTGTTAATCCTAGCATGATAAAGAAGATTCAAAGAGAGTGAGATGCCAGCTCCTTTCATTCAGTCAGTAGCTTCAAACATTTCTGGTATATGAAAAACATGTTTTTCAATGGCAAAAATCAATGAATATTGTAAATGCACAAACAGTAATATCTCCACATTGCACGGTGCAATTCTGAAATTTTTAGCTTTTTCCTGTTAATCCTAGCATGATAAAGAAGATTCAAAGAGAGTGAGATGCCAGCTCCTTTCATTCAGTCAGTAGCTTCAAACATTTCTGGTATATGAAAAACATGTTTTTCAATGGCAAAAATCAATGAATATTGTAAATGCACAAACAGTAATATCTCCACATTGCAAGGTGCAATTCTGAAATTTTTTGCTTTTTCCTGCTAATCCTAGCATGATAAAGAAGATTCAAAGAGAGTGAGATGCCAGCTCCTTTCATTCAGTCAGTAGCTTCAAACATTTCTGGTATATGAAAAACATGTTTTTCAATGGCAAAAATCAATGAATATTGTAAATGCACAAACAGTAATATCTCCACATTGCACGGTGCAATTCTGAAATTTTTAGCTTTTTCCTGTTAATCCTAGCATGATAAAGAAGATTCAAAGAGAGTGAGATGCCAGCTCCTTTCATTCAGTCAGTAGCTTCAAACATTTCTGGTATATGAAAAACATGTTTTTCAATGGCAAAAATCAATGAATATTGTAAATGCACAAACAGTAATATCTCCACATTGCAAGGTGCAATTCTGAAATTTTTTGCTTTTTCCTGTTAATCCTAGCATGATAAAGAAGATTCAAAGAGAGTGAGATGCCAGCTCCTTTCATTCAGTCAGTAGCTTCAAACATTTCTGGTATATGAAAAACATGTTTTTCAATGGCAAAAATCAATGAATATTGTAAATGCACAAACAGTAATATCTCCACATTGCAAGGTGCAATTCTGAAATTTTTTGCTTTTTCCTGCTAATCCTAGCATGATAAAGAAGATTCAAAGAGAGTGAGATGCCAGCTCCTTTCATTCAGTCAGTAGCTTCAAACATTTCTGGTATATGAAAAACATGTTTTTCAATGGCAAAAATCAATGAATATTGTAAATGCACAAACAGTAATATCTCCACATTGCACGGTGCAATTCTGAAATTTTTAGCTTTTTCCTGTTAATCCTAGCATGATAAAGAAGATTCAAAGAGAGTGAGATGCCAGCTCCTTTCATTCAGTCAGTAGCTTCAAACATTTCTGGTATATGAAAAACATGTTTTTCAATGGCAAAAATCAATGAATATTGTAAATGCACAAACAGTAATATCTCCACATTGCACGGTGCAATTCTGAAATTTTTAGCTTTTTCCTGTTAATCCTAGCATGATAAAGAAGATTCAAAGAGAGTGAGATGCCAGCTCCTTTCATTCAGTCAGTAGCTTCAAACATTTCTGGTATATGAAAAACATGTTTTTCAATGGCAAAAATCAATGAATATTGTAAATGCACAAACAGTAATATCTCCACATTGCAAGGTGCAATTCTGAAATTTTTTGCTTTTTCCTGTTAATCCTAGCATGATAAAGAAGATTCAAAGAGAGTGAGATGCCAGCTCCTTTCATTCAGTCAGTAGCTTCAAACATTTCTGGTATATGAAAAACATGTTTTTCAATGGCAAAAATCAATGAATATTGTAAATGCACAAACAGTAATATCTCCACATTGCAAGGTGCAATTCTGAAATTTTTTGCTTTTTCCTGTTAATCCTAGCATGATAAAGAAGATTCAAAGAGAGTGAGATGCCAGCTCCTTTCATTCAGTCAGTAGCTTCAAACATTTCTGGTATATGAAAAACATGTTTTTCAATGGCAAAAATCAATGAATATTGTAAATGCACAAACAGTAATATCTCCACATTGCAAGGTGCAATTCTGAAATTTTTTGCTTTTTCCTGCTAATCCTAGCATGATAAAGAAGATTCAAAGAGAGTGAGATGCCAGCTCCTTTCATTCAGTCAGTAGCTTCAAACATTTCTGGTATATGAAAAACATGTTTTTCAATGGCAAAAATCAATGAATATTGTAAATGCACAAACAGTAATATCTCCACATTGCACGGTGCAATTCTGAAATTTTTAGCTTTTTCCTGTTAATCCTAGCATGATAAAGAAGATTCAAAGAGAGTGAGATGCCAGCTCCTTTCATTCAGTCAGTAGCTTCAAACATTTCTGGTATATGAAAAACATGTTTTTCAATGGCAAAAATCAATGAATATTGTAAATGCACAAACAGTAATATCTCCACATTGCAAGGTGCAATTCTGAAATTTTTTGCTTTTTCCTGCTAATCCTAGCATGATAAAGAAGATTCAAAGAGAGTGAGATGCCAGCTCCTTTCATTCAGTCAGTAGCTTCAAACATTTCTGGTATATGAAAAACATGTTTTTCAATGGCAAAAATCAATGAATATTGTAAATGCACAAACAGTAATATCTCCACATTGCACGGTGCAATTCTGAAATTTTTAGCTTTTTGCTGTTAATCCTAGCATGATAAAGAAGATTCAAAGAGAGTGAGATGCCAGCTCCTTTCATTCAGTCAGTAGCTTCAAACATTTCTGGTATATGAAAAACATGTTTTTCAATGGCAAAAATCAATGAATATTGTAAATGCACAAACAGTAATATCTCCACATTGCACGGTGCAATTCTGAAATTTTTAGCTTTTTCCTGTTAATCCTAGCATGATAAAGAAGATTCAAAGAGAGTGAGATGCCAGCTCCTTTCATTCAGTCAGTAGCTTCAAACATTTCTGGTATATGAAAAACATGTTTTTCAATGGCAAAAATCAATGAATATTGTAAATGCACAAACAGTAATATCTCCACATTGCAAGGTGCAATTCTGAAATTTTTTGCTTTTTCCTGTTAATCCTAGCATGATAAAGAAGATTCAAAGAGAGTGAGATGCCAGCTCCTTTCATTCAGTCAGTAGCTTCAAACATTTCTGGTATATGAAAAACATGTTTTTCAATGGCAAAAATCAATGAATATTGTAAATGCAAACAGTAATATCTCCACATTGCAAGGTGCAATTCTGAAATTTTTTGCTTTTTCCTGCTAATCCTAGCATGATAAAGAAGATTCAAAGAGAGTGAGATGCCAGCTCCTTTCATTCAGTCAGTAGCTTCAAACATTTCTGGTATATGAAAAACATGTTTTTCAATGGCAAAAATCAATGAATATTGTAAATGCACAAACAGTAATATCTCCACATTGCAAGGTGCAATTCTGAATTTTTTTGCTTTTTCCTGCTAATCCTAGCATGATAAAGAAGATTCAAAGAGAGTGAGATGCCAGCTCCTTTCATTCAGTCAGTAGCTTCAAACATTTCTGGTATATGAAAAACATGTTTTTCAATGGCAAAAATCAATGAATATTGTAAATGCACAAACAGTAATATCTCCACATTGCACGGTGCAATTCTGAAATTTTTAGCTTTTTCCTGTTAATCCTAGCATGATAAAGAAGATTCAAAGAGAGTGAGATGCCAGCTCCTTTCATTCAGTCAGTAGCTTCAAACATTTCTGGTATATGAAAAACATGTTTTTCAATGGCAAAAATCAATGAATATTGTAAATGCACAAACAGTAATATCTCCACATTGCAAGGTGCAATTCTGAAATTTTTTGCTTTTTCCTGCTAATCCTAGCATGATAAAGAAGATTCAAAGAGAGTGAGATGCCAGCTCCTTTCATTCAGTCAGTAGCTTCAAACATTTCTGGTATATGAAAAACATGTTTTTCAATGGCAAAAATCAATGAATATTGTAAATGCACAAACAGTAATATCTCCACATTGCACGGTGCAATTCTGAAATTTTTAGCTTTTTCCTGTTAATCCTAGCATGATAAAGAAGATTCAAAGAGAGTGAGATGCCAGCTCCTTTCATTCAGTCAGTAGCTTCAAACATTTCTGGTATATGAAAAACATGTTTTTCAATGGCAAAAATCAATGAATATTGTAAATGCACAAACAGTAATATCTCCACATTGCAAGGTGCAATTCTGAAATTTTTTGCTTTTTCCTGTTAATCCTAGCATGATAAAGAAGATTCAAAGAGAGTGAGATGCCAGCTCCTTTCATTCAGTCAGTAGCTTCAAACATTTCTGGTATATGAAAAACATGTTTTTCAATGGCAAAAATCAATGAATATTGTAAATGCACAAACAGTAATATCTCCACATTGCAAGGTGCAATTCTGAAATTTTTTGCTTTTTCCTGCTAATCCTAGCATGATAAGAAGATTCAAAGAGAGTGAGATGCCAGCTCCTTTCATTCAGTCAGTAGCTTCAAACATTTCTGGTATATGAAAAACATGTTTTTCAATGGCAAAAATCAATGAATATTGTAAATGCACAAACAGTAATATCTCCACATTGCACGGTGCAATTCTGAAATTTTTAGCTTTTTCCTGTTAATCCTAGCATGATAAAGAAGATTCAAAGAGAGTGAGATGCCAGCTCCTTTCATTCAGTCAGTAGCTTCAAACATTTCTGGTATATGAAAAACATGTTTTTCAATGGCAAAAATCAATGAATATTGTAAATGCACAAACAGTAATATCTCCACATTGCAAGGTGCAATTCTGAAATTTTTTGCTTTTTCCTGCTAATCCTAGCATGATAAAGAAGATTCAAAGAGAGTGAGATGCCAGCTCCTTTCATTCAGTCAGAAGCTTCAAACATTTCTGGTATATGAAAAACATGTTTTTCAATGGCAAAAATCAATGAATATTGTAAATGCACAAACAGTAATATCTCCACATTGCACGGTGCAATTCTGAAATTTTTAGCTTTTTCCTGTTAATCCTAGCATGATAAAGAAGATTCAAAGAGAGTGAGATGCCAGCTCCTTTCATTCAGTCAGTAGCTACAAACATTTCTGGTATATGAAAAACATGTTTTTCAATGGCAAAAATCAATGAATATTGTAAATGCACAAACAGTAATATCTCCACATTGCAAGGTGCAATTCTGAAATTTTTTGCTTTTTCCTGCTAATCCTAGCATGATAAAGAAGATTCAAAGAGAGTGAGATGCCAGCTCCTTTCATTCAGTCAGTAGCTTCAAACATTTCTGGTATATGAAAAACATGTTTTTCAATGGCAAAAATCAATGAATATTGTAAATGCACAAACAGTAATATCTCCACATTGCACGGTGCAATTCTGAAATTTTTAGCTTTTTCCTGTTAATCCTAGCATGATAAAGAAGAATCAAAGAGAGTGAGATGCCAGCTCCTTTCATTCAGTCAGTAGCTTCAAACATTTCTGGTATATGAAAAACATGTTTTTCAATGGCAAAAATCAATGAATATTGTAAATGCACAAACAGTAATATCTCCACATTGCAAGGTGCAATTCTGAAATTTTTTGCTTTTTCCTGTTAATCCTAGCATGATAAAGAAGATTCAAAGAGAGTGAGATGCCAGCTCCTTTCATTCAGTCAGTAGCTTCAAACATTTCTGGTATATGAAAAACATGTTTTTCAATGGCAAAAATCAATGAATATTGTAAATGCACAAACAGTAATATCTCCACATTGCAAGGTGCAATTCTGAAATTTTTTGCTTTTTCCTGCTAATCCTAGCATGATAAAGAAGATTCAAAGAGAGTGAGATGCCAGCTCCTTTCATTCAGTCAGTAGCTTCAAACATTTCTGGTATATGAAAAACATGTTTTTCAATGGCAAAAATCAATGAATATTGTAAATGCACAAACAGTAATATCTCCACATTGCAAGGTGCAATTCTGAAATTTTTTGCTTTTCCTGCTAATCCTAGCATGATAAAGAAGATTCAAAGAGAGTGAGATGCCAGCTCCTTTCATTCAGTCAGTAGCTTCAAACATTTCTGGTATATGAAAAACATGTTTTTCAATGGCAAAAATCAATGAATATTGTAAATGCACAAACAGTAATATCTCCACATTGCACGGTGCAATTCTGAAATTTTTAGCTTTTTCCTGTTAATCCTAGCATGATAAAGAAGATTCAAAGAGAGTGAGATGCCAGCTCCTTTCATTCAGTCAGTAGCTTCAAACATTTCTGGTATATGAAAAACATGTTTTTCAATGGCAAAAATCAATGAATATTGTAAATGCACAAACAGTAATATCTCCACATTGCAAGGTGCAATTCTGAAATTTTTTGCTTTTTCCTGCTAATCCTAGCATGATAAAGAAGATTCAAAGAGAGTGAGATGCCAGCTCCTTTCATTCAGTCAGTAGCTTCAAACATTTCTGGTATATGAAAAACATGTTTTTCAATGGCAAAAATCAATGAATATTGTAAATGCACAAACAGTAATATCTCCACATTGCACGGTGCAATTCTGAAATTTTTAGCTTTTTCCTGTTAATCCTAGCATGATAAAGAAGATTCAAAGAGAGTGAGATGCCAGCTCCTTTCATTCAGTCAGTAGCTTCAAACATTTCTGGTATATGAAAAACATGTTTTTCAATGGCAAAAATCAATGAATATTGTAAATGCACAAACAGTAATATCTCCACATTGCAAGGTGCAATTCTGAAATTTTTTGCTTTTTCCTGTTAATCCTAGCATGATAAAGAAGATTCAAAGAGAGTGAGATGCCAGCTCCTTTCATTCAGTCAGTAGCTTCAAACATTTCTGGTATATGAAAAACATGTTTTTCAATGGCAAAAATCAATGAATATTGTAAATGCACAAACAGTAATATCTCCACATTGCAAGGTGCAATTCTGAAATTTTTTGCTTTTTCCTGCTAATCCTAGCATGATAAAGAAGATTCAAAGAGAGTGAGATGCCAGCTCCTTTCATTCAGTCAGTAGCTTCAAACATTTCTGGTATATGAAAAACATGTTTTTCAATGGCAAAAATCAATGAATATTGTAAATGCACAAACAGTAATATCTCCACATTGCACGGTGCAATTCTGAAATTTTTAGCTTTTTCCTGTTAATCCTAGCATGATAAAGAAGATTCAAAGAGAGTGAGATGCCAGCTCCTTTCATTCAGTCAGTAGCTTCAAACATTTCTGGTATATGAAAAACATGTTTTTCAATGGCAAAAATCAATGAATATTGTAAATGCACAAACAGTAATATCTCCACATTGCAAGGTGCAATTCTGAAATTTTTTGCTTTTTCCTGTTAATCCTAGCATGATAAAGAAGATTCAAAGAGAGTGAGATGCCAGCTCCTTTCATTCAGTCAGTAGCTTCAAACATTTCTGGTATATGAAAAACATGTTTTTCAATGGCAAAAATCAATGAATATTGTAAATGCACAAACAGTAATATCTCCACATTGCAAGGTGCAATTCTGAAATTTTTTGCTTTTTCCTGCTAATCCTAGCATGATGAAGATTCAAAGAGAGTGAGATGCCAGCTCCTTTCATTCAGTCAGTAGCTTCAAACATTTCTGGTATATGAAAAACATGTTTTTCAATGGCAAAAATCAATGAATATTGTAAATGCACAAACAGTAATATCTCCACATTGCACGGTGCAATTCTGAAATTTTTAGCTTTTTCCTGTTAATCCTAGCATGATAAAGAAGATTCAAAGAGAGTGAGATGCCAGCTCCTTTCATTCAGTCAGTAGCTTCAAACATTTCTGGTATATGAAAAACATGTTTTTCAATGGCAAAAATCAATGAATATTGTAAATGCACAAACAGTAATATCTCCACATTGCAAGGTGCAATTCTGAAATTTTTTGCTTTTTCCTGCTAATCCTAGCATGATAAAGAAGATTCACAGAGAGTGATGCCAGCTCCTTTCATTCAGTCAGTAGCTTCAAACATTTCTGGTATATGAAAAACATGTTTTTCAATGGCAAAAATCAATGAATATTGTAAATGCACAAACAGTAATATCTCCACATTGCACGGTGCAATTCTGAAATTTTAGCTTTTTCCTGTTAATCCTAGCATGATAAAGAAGATTCAAAGAGAGTGAGATGCCAGCTCCTTTCATTCAGTCAGTAGCTTCAAACATTTCTGGTATATGAAAAACATGTTTTTCAATGGCAAAAATCAATGAATATTGTAAATGCACAAACAGTAATATCTCCACATTGCAAGGTGCAATTCTGAAATTTTTTGCTTTTTCCTGTTAATCCTAGCATGATAAAGAAGATTCAAAGAGAGTGAGATGCCAGCTCCTTTCATTCAGTCAGTAGCTTCAAACATTTCTGGTATATGAAAAACATGGTTTTCAATGGCAAAAATCAATGAATATTGTAAATGCACAAACAGTAATATCTCCACATTGCAAGGTGCAATTCTGAAATTTTTTGCTTTTTCCTGCTAATCCTAGCATGATAAAGAAGATTCAAAGAGAGTGAGATGCCAGCTCCTTTCATTCAGTCAGTAGCTTCAAACATTTCTGGTATATGAAAAACATGTTTTTCAATGGCAAAAATCAATGAATATTGTAAATGCACAAACAGTAATATCTCCACATTGCACGGTGCAATTCTGAAATTTTTAGCTTTTTCCTGTTAATCCTAGCATGATAAAGAAGATTCAAAGAGAGTGAGATGCCAGCTCCTTTCATTCAGTCAGTAGCTTCAAACATTTCTGGTATATGAAAAACATGTTTTTCAATGGCAAAAATCAATGAATATTGTAAATGCACAAACAGTAATATCTCCACATTGCAAGGTGCAATTCTGAAATTTTTTGCTTTTTCCTGCTAATCCTAGCATGATAAAGAAGATTCAAAGAGAGTGAGATGCCAGCTCCTTTCATTCAGTCAGTAGCTTCAAACATTTCTGGTATATGAAAAACATGTTTTTCAATGGCAAAAATCAATGAATATTGTAAATGCACAAACAGTAATATCTCCACATTGCAAGGTGCAATTCTGAAATTTTTTGCTTTTTCCTGCTAATCCTAGCATGATAAAGAAGATTCAAAGAGAGTGAGATGCCAGCTCCTTTCATTCAGTCAGTAGCTTCAAACATTTCTGGTATATGAAAAACATGTTTTTCAATGGCAAAAATCAATGAATATTGTAAATGCACAAACAGTAATATCTCCACATTGCACGGTGCAATTCTGAAATTTTTAGCTTTTTCCTGTTAATCCTAGCATGATAAAGAAGATTCAAAGAGAGTGAGATGCCAGCTCCTTTCATTCAGTCAGTAGCTTCAAACATTTCTGGTATATGAAAAACATGTTTTTCAATGGCAAAAATCAATGAATATTGTAAATGCACAAACAGTAATATCTCCACATTGCAAGGTGCAATTCTGAAATTTTTTGCTTTTTCCTGTTAATCCTAGCATGATAAAGAAGATTCAAAGAGAGTGAGATGCCAGCTCCTTTCATTCAGTCAGTAGCTTCAAACATTTCTGGTATATGAAAAACATGTTTTTCAATGGCAAAAATCAATGAATATTGTAAATGCACAAACAGTAATATCTCCACATTGCAAGGTGCAATTCTGAAATTTTTTGCTTTTTCCTGCTAATCCTAGCATGATAAAGAAGATTCAAAGAGAGTGAGATGCCAGCTCCTTTCATTCAGTCAGTAGCTTCAAACATTTCTGGTATATGAAAAACATGTTTTTCAATGGCAAAAATCAATGAATATTGTAAATGCACAAACAGTAATATCTCCACATTGCACGGTGCAATTCTGAAATTTTTAGCTTTTTCCTGTTAATCCTAGCATGATAAAGAAGATTCAAAGAGAGTGAGATGCCAGCTCCTTTCATTCAGTCAGTAGCTTCAAACATTTCTGGTATATGAAAAACATGTTTTTCAATGGCAAAAATCAATGAATATTGTAAATGCACAAACAGTAATATCTCCACATTGCAAGGTGCAATTCTGAAATTTTTTGCTTTTTCCTGTTAATCCTAGCATGATAAAGAAGATTCAAAGAGAGTGAGATGCCAGCTCCTTTCATTCAGTCAGTAGCTTCAAACATTTCTGGTATATGAAAAACATGTTTTTCAATGGCAAAAATCAATGAATATTGTAAATGCACAAACAGTAATATCTCCACATTGCAAGGTGCAATTCTGAAATTTTTTGCTTTTTCCTGCTAATCCTAGCATGATGAAGATTCAAAGAGAGTGAGATGCCAGCTCCTTTCATTCAGTCAGTAGCTTCAAACATTTCTGGTATATGAAAAACATGTTTTTCAATGGCAAAAATCAATGAATATTGTAAATGCACAAACAGTAATATCTCCACATTGCACGGTGCAATTCTGAAATTTTTAGCTTTTTCCTGTTAATCCTAGCATGATAAAGAAGATTCAAAGAGAGTGAGATGCCAGCTCCTTTCATTCAGTCAGTAGCTTCAAACATTTCTGGTATATGAAAAACATGTTTTTCAATGGCAAAAATCAATGAATATTGTAAATGCACAAACAGTAATATCTCCACATTGCAAGGTGCAATTCTGAAATTTTTTGCTTTTTCCTGCTAATCCTAGCATGATAAAGAAGATTCAAAGAGAGTGATGCCAGCTCCTTTCATTCAGTCAGTAGCTTCAAACATTTCTGGTATATGAAAAACATGTTTTTCAATGGCAAAAATCAATGAATATTGTAAATGCACAAACAGTAATATCTCCACATTGCACGGTGCAATTCTGAAATTTTTAGCTTTTTCCTGTTAATCCTAGCATGATAAAGAAGATTCAAAGAGAGTGAGATGCCAGCTCCTTTCATTCAGTCAGTAGCTTCAAACATTTCTGGTATATGAAAAACATGTTTTTCAATGGCAAAAATCAATGAATATTGTAAATGCACAAACAGTAATATCTCCACATTGCAAGGTGCAATTCTGAAATTTTTTGCTTTTTCCTGTTAATCCTAGCATGATAAAGAAGATTCAAAGAGAGTGAGATGCCAGCTCCTTTCATTCAGTCAGTAGCTTCAAACATTTCTGGTATATGAAAAACATGTTTTTCAATGGCAAAAATCAATGAATATTGTAAATGCACAAACAGTAATATCTCCACATTGCAAGGTGCAATTCTGAAATTTTTTGCTTTTTCCTGCTAATCCTAGCATGATAAAGAAGATTCAAAGAGAGTGAGATGCCAGCTCCTTTCATTCAGTCAGTAGCTTCAAACATTTCTGGTATATGAAAAACATGTTTTTCAATGGCAAAAATCAATGAATATTGTAAATGCACAAACAGTAATATCTCCACATTGCACGGTGCAATTCTGAAATTTTTAGCTTTTTCCTGTTAATCCTAGCATGATAAAGAAGATTCAAAGAGAGTGAGATGCCAGCTCCTTTCATTCAGTCAGTAGCTTCAAACATTTCTGGTATATGAAAAACATGTTTTTCAATGGCAAAAATCAATGAATATTGTAAATGCACAAACAGTAATATCTCCACATTGCAAGGTGCAATTCTGAAATTTTTTGCTTTTTCCTGTTAATCCTAGCATGATAAAGAAGATTCAAAGAGAGTGAGATGCCAGCTCCTTTCATTCAGTCAGTAGCTTCAAACATTTCTGGTATATGAAAAACATGTTTTTCAATGGCAAAAATCAATGAATATTGTAAATGCACAAACAGTAATATCTCCACATTGCAAGGTGCAATTCTGAAATTTTTTGCTTTTTCCTGCTAATCCTAGCATGATAAAGAAGATTCAAAGAGAGTGAGATGCCAGCTCCTTTCATTCAGTCAGTAGCTTCAAACATTTCTGGTATATGAAAAACATGTTTTTCAATGGCAAAAATCAATGAATATTGTAAATGCACAAACAGTAATATCTCCACATTGCAAGGTGCAATTCTGAAATTTTTTGCTTTTTCCTGTTAATCCTAGCATGATAAAGAAGATTCAAAGAGAGTGAGATGCCAGCTCCTTTCATTCAGTCAGTAGCTTCAAACATTTCTGGTATATGAAAAACATGTTTTTCAATGGCAAAAATCAATGAATATTGTAAATGCACAAACAGTAATATCTCCACATTGCAAGGTGCAATTCTGAAATTTTTTGCTTTTTCCTGCTAATCCTAGCATGATAAAGAAGATTCAAAGAGAGTGAGATGCCACTCCTTTCTTCGTCAGTAGCTTCAAACATTTCTGGTATATGAAAAACATGTTTTTCAATGGCAAAAATCAATGAATATTGTAAATGCACAAACAGTAATATCTCCACATTGCACGGTGCAATTCTGAAATTTTTAGCTTTTTCCTGTTAATCCTAGCATGATAAAGAAGATTCAAAGAGAGTGAGATGCCAGCTCCTTTCATTCAGTCAGTAGCTTCAAACATTTCTGGTATATGAAAAACATGTTTTTCAATGGCAAAAATCAATGAATATTGTAAATGCACAAACAGTAATATCTCCACATTGCAAGGTGCAATTCTGAAATTTTTTGCTTTTTCCTGCTAATCCTAGCATGATAAAGAAGATTCAAAGAGAGTGAGATGCCAGCTCCTTTCATTCAGTCAGTAGCTTCAAACATTTCTGGTATATGAAAAACATGTTTTCAATGGCAAAAATCAATGAATATTGTAAATGCACAAACAGTAATATCTCCACATTGCACGGTGCAATTCTGAAATTTTTAGCTTTTTCCTGTTAATCCTAGCATGATAAAGAAGATTCAAAGAGAGTGAGATGCCAGCTCCTTTCATTCAGTCAGTAGCTTCAAACATTTCTGGTATATGAAAAACATGTTTTTCAATGGCAAAAATCAATGAATATTGTAAATGCACAAACAGTAATATCTCCACATTGCAAGGTGCAATTCTGAAATTTTTTGCTTTTTCCTGTTAATCCTAGCATGATAAAGAAGATTCAAAGAGAGTGAGATGGGGGAGTGGCCTGAGCACAGGACGAGATGGCAGCTTGATCCTGAGCTCCCTGAGGGCTTCGCTTTAAAGCTACTTTTTAAGCAACAAAAGAAGATTTTTTTCCAAAATTCTTATATAATTTGACTTTCCTATCATTCAGGGATCATTTTGACACCAAAGAATCCCTGCTAACCCCATCAACCCTGGAGATGCTTTGTGCTCAGACATTTGGGTGAGGCTCAGAATCCACCATTGAAGTGACTCTGTAATGTGGCCCTACAGGATTGTGGACCCATTTATGCCTTTTACCTCCGGACCCAGGATTACATCGTTTTATACCGGACTTAAGGACTATCAGCAGGCTTTATATGCAGCTGCGGTAAGTCCTGGTGAGCATTCCAGTCCTTGAGGCTGTGACGTGCCCCTTTAAGCTCACAGATCGGTGGGGGCACATATTTCTCTCACTTCATTTAACTGAACATTACATACTGGGCCCCCTGACTGTTGTTAGAGCTTATATTTAAACCCACGGGGTGGCACATTTTGGTTCTGGTTCTGACACCCAGGCGATTATTGGCGGCCCTTTTTTTGTTTCCAGTCACTCTGCGGCCCTTTTCTTGTTTCCAGTCACTCTGCAACGTGACTCTGGAGTGACTGTGATAGCAGCGCAGGTCTGCTCTGCTCTGCTCCTGACCCCGGGAGCAGGACCTTACAGCAGCATCAGCTGTCCTGTCCCGACACCGGACCCAAGAACAGAGGAGAAGAGGAGACTGAGATCGAGTTACTGGCGATATCCTGAATAAATCCCAGCTCTGCAATCTGCTGTCACAGCCCCACGGAGGACCGGACCGGACCTGCAGGACCCCAACCCATAAAGAAGCGGCACTACCACCCCCGGACCAAATACAATCAACCCCACTGGACCCCGAGGACGAGACCCCTGCTGCCGGCGAGGGACTGAGAATCTAGCTTGTCCGACGCGGAGCTCAGGAGACTGGGACGGAGCGGGACTTCATATCTAAGGCTAAGGTTAGATAAGCCCTGGCTGATGCCAGGGCTCTTATTGAATTTCTGGGGTCCGTTGCTCAGGGTTCCGGGGCTGCTCCGGTAGTAGCGGTGTCCCCTTGTGTCCCTGTGAAGCTGCTGCGACCCTTTCCCCCCTCGGCTTACTGCCACCGCTGCTGTCTGCGCCCGGCTCTCTCCTCTCCGGCTGTTACATGCACCTCAGGCTGTTCCCATAGCAGCGGTTCCCCCTCCTCTGCTCCAGAGCCGGCATCAGCTGTTTTCTCTGATGCCGGGCACTGCCGGTATATGTGACTGGTGTTTCCACGTTATATAGTGGCGGCGGTACCTCTCCTTCCTCTGACAGGGAGCCGCTCCGTTCCCCCTGCTTCCAGCTGCTGAGTGCCGCCGGTGCCGAGGTCCGTTCCAGCTACCCCCGCTGTGCCGCTCTGCTGTGTATGTTTCTGTGGTGCCTGGACCCTGCAGACCCCTGTGGCTGCCTCCCCCTCCTGTGACAGCGCCGCTGCGCTTTGATTTTTGCCTCTGGTCCCCCGCTGCTGTCTGTGCCCGGCTCTCTCCTCTCCGGCTGTTACATGCACCTCAGGCTGTTCCCATAGCAGCGGTTCCCCCTCCTCTGCTCCGGAGCCGGCATCAGCTGTTTTCTCTGATGCCGGGCACTGCCGGTATATGTGACTGGTGTTTCCACGTTATATAGTGGCGGCGGTACCTCTCCTTCCTCTGACAGGGAGCCGCTCCGTTCCCCCTGCTTCCAGCTGCTGAGTGCCGCCGGTGCCGAGGTCCGTTCCAGCTACCCCCGCTGTGCCGCTCTGCTGTGTATGTTTCTGTGGTGCCTGGACCCTGCAGACCCCTGTGGCTGCCTCCCCCTCCTGTGACAGCGCCGCTGCGCTTTGATTTTTGCCTCTGGTCCCCCGCTGCATCAGCCCCGCTGCCCTCCACTCTCACACACTTCCAATCAGCTGATATACTTTAAATCTCCCGCCCCCTGCTGCAGCGTAGCTCAGCACTGCTGTCCATGGTGCTGATCAAATTCTCCTGCCCTCTGCTGCGGCGTCGCTCTGCACTGCTGTCCATGGTGCTGATCTGAACTGCTGTCCATGGTGCTGATCTTGTATTGGTCTGTACTGCTGTCCATGGTGCTGATCTTGTATTAGTCTGTGCTGCTGTCCATGGTGCTGATCTGAACTGCTGTCCATGGTGCTGATCTTATATTAGTCTGTACTGCTGTCCATGGTGCTGAACTTATACCAGTCAATTTCTCCTGCCTCCTGCTGCAGCGTCGCTTTGAACTGCTGTCCAAGGTGCTGATTCTATATTAATACTGATACAGAGGTTTATTAAACTCCAAACGGTGTAATATCATTTTGACTGCGAGACTTGACTCTGAGGGGAGGGGGGGGATAGAAGGATCTGTTTCTGCCCTCATATATATACCCTGTGTCTACGCTACTTGATATATATATATAACAGTTGGTGCCCATGGAACTCTACAGATTTGCAAGCCTCCATAATAATTAGTTTCATGTTAAGAACTATATGTGCCTTTTATTTTTATCCCTCAGGTCAATTTCATTATTTTTTTTTTTTTTTGTTACTTTTGATTGTAATTCATATTTTAAGGATTGCATTTTAGGGGGTACATAATTTCGCAGTTTTTAAGGGTATTGATTGTCTCTTGTTGGACTGATATTTGTTTAACGCAAATTTCTTCTAGCCATTGTTCCCAGTCATTTTGCAACCCTAAAGTCTTTTGTCCACCCTTTAGGTTAAATATTTCTAGTGTCATTTTAGTGTTTTTTCTATAAATATATACCCATAGGTCTGATATTTTATAATGGCGGCTAATAAAAAAAATACCCAAAAGTCTTTGGAAGCTCCCCTTAAAACTAGTGCGGTTAGAGCGAAGTCCTCCCAACGCTTTTCATTTTCAAACCCATCAGAAGATGCTGTCAATACTGTCAGTCCACTTAAGTCCAGATCACCTCATAGAAATCTGGAAGACAGACAGAGTTCTAAAATAAACTCTCCCACCAAAGAATCTTCTAAAAGTCTATTATCTCCAAAACCACAGAGAATTCCTGATGCTAAACCTGCCCCTTCTACCGTAGTTAAAGAAAAAAAAGTGGAAGAGATGGATATTTCCATCTCATCAAAGAGAAGGGACCCAGGAGCCTGGAGCAACAAGTATTCTTCACTGGCTACGAGTTCGGAGGAGGAATCCCCGGACACGTCTCCTAATCCTAGTCCAGATAAGAGACGTGCTAAAAAGGACTTTTCCCCTTCGTCCCCAGACCCTACGCTTAGTGTCCCGGTCAAAATGCCCATTTCACAAGAGTTGGGAAATACCGACCTTGGTTCATATCTGGACAATCTTTTAAAGACGATTGACAGAAATATGAAACTGGGCTTCGAGAAACAGGTAGACACTATGAAATCTACTTTGGAAGCTTTTGGTCTTAAATTGGAGGAAAACACTAAAAGACTTGAAACGGTGGAGGGAAAGGTAGAGTCTGTCTCTTCTGATAATCTAGAAATTAAATCTGAACTTAAAAGACTCAGATTAAAAGTTGCGGATTTGGAGGATAGGAGTAGGAGAAATAATTTGAAGATTAGGGGCATATCTGAGGATGTTTCTCCCTCAGATATCTCGGCTTTTCTCAAAGACTTATTTCACAAGACAATCCCATCCCTTTCTGAGCAGGATCTTATCATTGATAGGGCCCATCGCTTATTTCGTCCGACCTCCATTTCCTCGGATCTTCCTAGGGATGTAATAGCTAGGTTACATTTCTTCTCGACCAAAGAGAGAATCTTGAATTATATCAGGGAAAATAGGACTTTTCCAGAGCCTTTCTCGCACCTAAAAATCTTCTCCGATTTTTCCAAAGAAACCATGGATGCAAGAAGGTCATACAAATTGACCACAGATAGACTGAGGGATATGAATATCCCATATAGGTGGGGCTTTCCAGTAAAGTTGCTGATTTTCTTTAACCGGAAAACATTCACTCTTACAGATCCTGATGAAGGCCCTAAATTTTTTGATTTTATAAAAGACATTTCCTACAAAGTTACAAAGGCACCTCACCGCTGAAATGATAAACACTACTCCCTCGGGAGCCCTCTTTAAAAATAATCTCATTTTATCACCTCACCTAACATGCTATAATAAATTTATCATTCTTCTTTATATTTAGCCTTCATGGTTTGTCCACATTATTTTTCCCCCCAATCTGAGGGAGAACCTTTTCGGTGAAGGTTCCCTCAGGAGATTTTTTGATTCGTTTTTTTTTCTTTTTCTTTGAATATTTGGTTATTGTTATTACTATCTTTGAATTAATATTAGAGATATTGTATTCCAGCTTTGATTGTCGGTTGATTTTTATTTTTTGGGAATTTGTTGGACCAACTGACCCCTCTCCTTTTGACTTACTTTAATTATTAATTTACATATGCCTATCAAGATCATCACCTATAATGTAAGAGGCCTAAACAGTCCCAATAAGAGATTCTCCCTTTGGAAGGAATTGGGTCATCTTGGTGCTGATGTTGCGTGTCTTCAGGAGACAAGGTTTGCCGAGGGAAAACACCCTACCTTCACCCACAAACGCTACCCTCATATATTTGAATCCACTAGCGACCGGAAAAAAGCCGGTGTAGCTACAGTGATCAGAGATTCTGTCCCATTTGAGTTTTTAGATCAGCATAAAGATGTCAATGGAAGGTTCCATATATTGCTCTGTAAACTGAATAATCATGAGTGCACTGTTGTTAACCTATACGCCCCAAATAAAAAGCAAATACCCTTTTTGAATAAGGTTTTTAGAAAGGTTGAAGAGGTTAGGAGAGGCGAATTGATTTTTTTGGGAGACTTCAACATGGTCCCGGACGGGCATATGGACTCTTCCTCCCCCAGCCGTCATTTATACCCGACACTAAACAATTGGCTTTATAAAAATGAACTATTTGATACATTTAGATGTCTGCAAACTACCTCCAAAGAATTCTCCCATTTTTCGGACGCGCATCAAACGGCCTCTAGAATTGACTTAATAATAACTGACGTTTTTTCTTTACCCAAATTCTCTAACGTATCTATAGGCCTTAGGTCTCTATCAGATCATGCCCCTACGTCATGTGAAATTCATATTGGTCCTCTTATTAAAAATGGATTTCTTTGGAAATGTAGATCTTCACTTATTCATAACCCCAAAAACAAAAAAATTATTGAAAAAGCTATTTCTGATTATTTTAGGGAGAACGATACCCCAGATTTATCTAATCCCTTCTCCAGCTGGTGCGCTCACAAGGCCGTCCTTCGTGGTGTACTAATGCAGATATCCTCATCTGAAAAAAAAGAAAAAAGATCAAAAATTAATTCTCTTCAAAAACTGATTAGGGAAAAAGAATTAGAGCAAATTAATCTTCCTTCCCCTTCCCCAATAATTCAAAAAGAACTCTCAAATTTAAGGGTAGAGCTAAAATCAGAAATTTCTTCCTCCTATGATGCAATTATTCGGAAATCAAAATTTAATTACTATGCGGCTCTAAATAAACCTACCCGCTTTATGGCCCGCCTAGTCAAATGTAAAAGAGCAATTAATAGAATAGATAAAATAAAAAACAATAGTGGAATAACATTTTGCCACCCTAAAGATATAGTGAACCAGTTTGCAAATTTTTACAAAAAACTCTACAACATCAAAACTGATCCTCTAATTTCCCATCCTCACCCAGATGCAATCAACAAATTTTTATCCTCCATTAACCTACCGAAATTGAGCCCTCTGGATCACGAGTCATTGAATAAGCCTTTTTCTAACCTTGAAATTATTAACACAATAAAGCAACTTAAAGATTTCAAGGCTCCGGGTCCAGATGGGTTCATCAATGAGTATTATAAAACTTTTTGTGACCTACTTTCTTCCCCTCTCACGAAAATTTTCAATCATGCTTCCTCAATAAGCTCCTTCCCCTCAGAAATGCTGGAAGCCACCATTACCCTAATACCCAAGTCTAAGGACGAGAGAGATAATGTTAAAAATTATAGGCCCATTTCGCTAATTAACACTGATATTAAGATATATTCGAAAATTCTGGCCAATCGTTTATCGACTATACTCCCATCTCTCATCAACGACGATCAGATTGGCTTCGTTGGTGGGAGGCAAGCAACTGATGGCTCTAGAAGACTTCTGAATATTATTAAGGTGATAAATACGGCGAAACTCCCAACTTCATTGCTTGCTTTAGACGCTGAAAAAGCTTTCGACAGGTTAAATTGGCTATACCTTAAACTCACCCTTATTAAATTCGGTTTTGATAACAAATTTCTCTCTTCAATTATGGCCCTCTATTCTAACCCCCAAGCAAAAATTTATGTTAACAATTATCTCTCCAATCCAATCCCTATCACAAATGGTACTAGACAGGGTTGCCCACTTTCCCCCCTTCTCTTTGTCCTGGCTATGGAGCCTTTGGCACAGAGGATTAGAGAAAACACTGACATTAGGGGGATTTCTACCCCATCTCGAGAATTTAAAATTGGCCTCTTTGCAGATGATGTTATGCTTTCCTTGCTGGACCCAGTAAATTCGGTTGCGGAAGTTTCGAAGGTTCTAGAACTATTCTCTCAGATTTCTTATTTTAAGATCAATAATGAGAAGTCTAAACTTTTAAACATTAATCTGGACCGTCAGACGAGAGAGGTTTTACACTCGAGATTTTCCTTCGGTCTGGCTAAACGCAATCTGACTTATTTGGGGATCAGTATTGGTAAAACTATTAACTCAACAATTTCTGACAACCTGGTTCTGATTGAGGATATCGTCCGTGGAGATTTGATGGAATTTTTGAAAAGAGATTTGTCATGGTGGGGTAGAGTCCTCTCTATTAAGATGTTTGTTCTACCCAAAATCTTGTATTTTTTCCGCAACTTACCTTTAACTATTTCTCACATCTTTATTCAAAAAATTCAAAATCAGATTAATTCCTATGTCTGGGATAATAAACGTGCGAGGATATCTGCAGATATATTGTACAAGAATAAGTGCAACGGAGGTCTGAGCCACCCTAATATTTCCGCTTACTATTTGGCAAACCTCATCAAACAGAGCAGTAATTGGTTTAATTCTGACAGTCCCCCAGCTTGGATGACTCTGGAGACCTTCTTAAATAATGGTTCTTCTCCCCGTGAATTGTTACTTAGGCATCTCTTTAAACAGTGCACTCATGATTCTTCCCATCCTATTTTCCAGGCGATTATTGACGCCTGGAAAAAAATCGCCAAAAGAAAGAAAAAGAGTCCCCTAAGAGATTCTGATAGGGATAAGTTTTCTTTTGTCAAAAACTTTCCAATTGGTTTTGTTGCTGATCTGTATAACTCTTCCATTCCAGATCAGTGGGACAATAAAGGGTTAAGGAAAATTGGAGACTTCTATGAAGCTTCTGCCTTTATTCCTTTCCAAACTCTTAAAAAAAGATTCAACTTACCTTCCTCTGATTTCTTTTTATACTCTCATTTAAAGAGCATTATTCTGGAATTTATTTCTGGTAAACTTATTGTTTCTGAAACCTCGGTGAACCTGTTAAGCAACCCATCCCACAAAATTTTTTGGAGCCTGAGACACATATATAACAGCTTCAATAATGATCTTTCCTTCCAAAAACACCTCTACATGATACGCTGGGAAAAAGATCTAAAACTCAATTTCCAATCCGATCAATGGGAGAGTGCTGTTCTTTTTTCTCAGGCCTCTAATATATCTATGCCCTTACAAGAGGCTTACTTCAAAATTCTAACCAGATGGTATTACACTCCAATCAGGCTTCACCATATAAAGCCCAGCAACTCTCCCCTTTGTTGGAGGGAGTGCGGCCTTGGGGGAGATCTTTTACATCTCTTTTGGAGCTGCCCTAAAATCCGGAATCTATGGGCTCAGATCTCTTCTTTGGTAGATGACCTTTTAGGCAGACCTGTAGTATTGACCCCTCAAATGGCTTTACTATCCTTAGATCTTGAACCATATAAGTCGTTTGAAAGATCTTTGGTGATTCACTTATTTTCAGTGTGTAAGAACGCATTGGCTTTTTATTGGAGAAAGTCATATGTCCCCACTTTGGAGGACTTAGTTGATAAGATGAATCTCCATAGAATATTTGAACTCAGATTTGCCCTTATCAACAATAATTTACTTAAATTTTCTAGGAAGTGGGATATTTGGCTCACTAAATTCCCTCAACCCTCTCATAACGCTGGAACATCTTAATGTGTGTCGTTTAGCTCATTAATATGTTTAATTTTTGCTAATGATAGTAATGTGTGTTTAAAGTGTTCAAATTTCTGTATTATCGTATATACTATTTGACGAACAAATTTCTCCCATCTTTCCTGATTATCCATTCCCGTTTGTTCCCTTTCCCTTTCCCTTCCCTCAGAATTTTTCCCTTATTATGAATATTCTTTTGTCACTACTTTTATGCTACGTGTGTTATTCCCCTGTTAAATTGTTTATTAAAAATAAAAAAAATATGGTAAAACAAAGAGAGTGAGATGCCAGCTCCTTTCATTCAGTCAGTAGCTTCAAACATTTCTGGTATATGAAAAACATGTTTTTCAATGGCAAAAATCAATGAATATTGTAAATGCACAAACAGTAATATCTCCACATTGCAAGGTGCAATTCTGAAATTTTTTGCTTTTTCCTGCTAATCCTAGCATGATAAAGAAGATTCAAAGAGAGTGAGATGCCAGCTCCTTTCATTCAGTCAGTAGCTTCAAACATTTCTGGTATATGAAAAACATGTTTTTCAATGGCAAAAATCAATGAATATTGTAAATGCACAAACAGTAATATCTCCACATTGCACGGTGCAATTCTGAAATTTTTAGCTTTTTCCTGTTAATCCTAGCATGATAAAGAAGATTCAAAGAGAGTGAGATGCCAGCTCCTTTCATTCAGTCAGTAGCTTCAAACATTTCTGGTATATGAAAAACATGTTTTTCAATGGCAAAAATCAATGAATATTGTAAATGCACAAACAGTAATATCTCCACATTGCAAGGTGCAATTCTGAAATTTTTTGCTTTTTCCTGTTAATCCTAGCATGATAAAGAAGATTCAAAGAGAGTGAGATGCCAGCTCCTTTCATTCAGTCAGTAGCTTCAAACATTTCTGGTATATGAAAAACATGTTTTTCAATGGCAAAAATCAATGAATATTGTAAATGCACAAACAGTAATATCTCCACATTGCAAGGTGCAATTCTGAAATTTTTTGCTTTTTCCTGCTAATCCTAGCATGATGAAGATTCAAAGAGAGTGAGATGCCAGCTCCTTTCATTCAGTCAGTAGCTTCAAACATTTCTGGTATATGAAAAACATGTTTTTCAATGGCAAAAATCAATGAATATTGTAAATGCACAAACAGTAATATCTCCACATTGCACGGTGCAATTCTGAAATTTTTAGCTTTTTCCTGTTAATCCTAGCATGATAAAGAAGATTCAAAGAGAGTGAGATGCCAGCTCCTTTCATTCAGTCAGTAGCTTCAAACATTTCTGGTATATGAAAAACATGTTTTTCAATGGCAAAAATCAATGAATATTGTAAATGCACAAACAGTAATATCTCCACATTGCAAGGTGCAATTCTGAAATTTTTTGCTTTTTCCTGCTAATCCTAGCATGATAAAGAAGATTCAAAGAGAGTGAGATGCCAGCTCCTTTCATTCAGTCAGAAGCTTCAAACATTTCTGGTATATGAAAAACATGTTTTTCAATGGCAAAAATCAATGAATATTGTAAATGCACAAACAGTAATATCTCCACATTGCACGGTGCAATTCTGAAATTTTTAGCTTTTTCCTGTTAATCCTAGCATGATAAAGAAGATTCAAAGAGAGTGAGATGCCAGCTCCTTTCATTCAGTCAGTAGCTACAAACATTTCTGGTATATGAAAAACATGTTTTTCAATGGCAAAAATCAATGAATATTGTAAATGCACAAACAGTAATATCTCCACATTGCAAGGTGCAATTCTGAAATTTTTTGCTTTTTCCTGCTAATCCTAGCATGATAAAGAAGATTCAAAGAGAGTGAGATGCCAGCTCCTTTCATTCAGTCAGTAGCTTCAAACATTTCTGGTATATGAAAAACATGTTTTTCAATGGCAAAAATCAATGAATATTGTAAATGCACAAACAGTAATATCTCCACATTGCAAGGTGCAATTCTGAAATTTTTTGCTTTTTCCTGCTAATCCTAGCATGATGAAGATTCAAAGAGAGTGAGATGCCAGCTCCTTTCATTCAGTCAGTAGCTTCAAACATTTCTGGTATATGAAAAACATGTTTTTCAATGGCAAAAATCAATGAATATTGTAAATGCACAAACAGTAATATCTCCACATTGCACGGTGCAATTCTGAAATTTTTAGCTTTTTCCTGTTAATCCTAGCATGATAAAGAAGATTCAAAGAGAGTGAGATGCCAGCTCCTTTCATTCAGTCAGTAGCTTCAAACATTTCTGGTATATGAAAAACATGTTTTTCAATGGCAAAAATCAATGAATATTGTAAATGCACAAACAGTAATATCTCCACATTGCAAGGTGCAATTCTGAAATTTTTTGCTTTTTCCTGCTAATCCTAGCATGATAAAGAAGATTCAAAGAGAGTGAGATGCCAGCTCCTTTCATTCAGTCAGAAGCTTCAAACATTTCTGGTATATGAAAAACATGTTTTTCAATGGCAAAAATCAATGAATATTGTAAATGCACAAACAGTTATATCTCCACATTGCACGGTGCAATTCTGAAATTTTTAGCTTTTTCCTGTTAATCCTAGCATGATAAAGAAGATTCAAAGAGAGTGAGATGCCAGCTCCTTTCATTCAGTCAGTAGCTACAAACATTTCTGGTATATGAAAAACATGTTTTTCAATGGCAAAAATCAATGAATATTGTAAATGCACAAACAGTAATATCTCCACATTGCAAGGTGCAATTCTGAAATTTTTTGCTTTTTCCTGCTAATCCTAGCATGATAAAGAAGATTCAAAGAGAGTGAGATGCCAGCTCCTTTCATTCAGTCAGTAGCTTCAAACATTTCTGGTATATGAAAAACATGTTTTTCAATGGCAAAAATCAATGAATATTGTAAATGCACAAACAGTAATATCTCCACATTGCACGGTGCAATTCTGAAATTTTTAGCTTTTTCCTGTTAATCCTAGCATGATAAAGAAGATTCAAAGAGAGTGAGATGCCAGCTCCTTTCATTCAGTCAGTAGCTTCAAACATTTCTGGTATATGAAAAACATGTTTTTCAATGGCAAAAATCAATGAATATTGTAAATGCACAAACAGTAATATCTCCACATTGCAAGGTGCAATTCTGAAATTTTTTGCTTTTTCCTGTTAATCCTAGCATGATAAAGAAGATTCAAAGAGAGTGATATGCCAGCTCCTTTCATTCAGTCAGTAGCTTCAAACATTTCTGGTATATGAAAAACATGTTTTTCAATGGCAAAAATCAATGAATATTGTAAATGCACAAACAGTAATATCTCCACATTGCAAGGTGCAATTCTGAAATTTTTTGCTTTTTCCTGCTAATCCTAGCATGATAAAGAAGATTCAAAGAGAGTGAGATGCCAGCTCCTTTCATTCAGTCAGTAGCTTCAAACATTTCTGGTATATGAAAAACATGTTTTTCAATGGCAAAAATCAATGAATATTGTAAATGCACAAACAGTAATATCTCCACATTGCAAGGTGCAATTCTGAAATTTTTTGCTTTTTCCTGCTAATCCTAGCATGATAAAGAAGATTCAAAGAGAGTGAGATGCCAGCTCCTTTCATTCAGTCAGTAGCTTCAAACATTTCTGGTATATGAAAAACATGTTTTTCAATGGCAAAAATCAATGAATATTGTAAATGCACAAACAGTAATATCTCCACATTGCACGGTGCAATTCTGAAATTTTTACCTTTTTCCTGTTAATCCTAGCATGATAAAGAAGATTCAAAGAGAGTGAGATGCCAGCTCCTTTCATTCAGTCAGTAGCTTCAAACATTTCTGGTATATGAAAAACATGTTTTTCAATGGCAAAAATCAATGAATATTGTAAATGCACAAACAGTAATATCTCCACATTGCAAGGTGCAATTCTGAAATTTTTTGCTTTTTCCTGCTAATCCTAGCATGATAAAGAAGATTCAAAGAGAGTGAGATGCCAGCTCCTTTCATTCAGTCAGTAGCTTCAAACATTTCTGGTATATGAAAAACATGTTTTTCAATGGCAAAAATCAATGAATATTGTAAATGCACAAACAGTAATATCTCCACATTGCACGGTGCAATTCTGAAATTTTTAGCTTTTTCCTGTTAATCCTAGCATGATAAAGAAGATTCAAAGAGAGTGAGATGCCAGCTCCTTTCATTCAGTCAGTAGCTTCAAACATTTCTGGTATATGAAAAACATGTTTTTCAATGGCAAAAATCAATGAATATTGTAAATGCACAAACAGTAATATCTCCACATTGCAAGGTGCAATTCTGAAATTTTTTGCTTTTTCCTGTTAATCCTAGCATGATAAAGAAGATTCAAAGAGAGTGAGATGCCAGCTCCTTTCATTCAGTCAGTAGCTTCAAACATTTCTGGTATATGAAAAACATGTTTTTCAATGGCAAAAATCAATGAATATTGTAAATGCACAAACAGTAATATCTCCACATTGCAAGGTGCAATTCTGAAATTTTTTGCTTTTTCCTGCTAATCCTAGCATGATAAAGAAGATTCAAAGAGAGTGAGATGCCAGCTCCTTTCATTCAGTCAGTAGCTTCAAACATTTCTGGTATATGAAAAACATGTTTTTCAATGGCAAAAATCAATGAATATTGTAAATGCACAAACAGTAATATCTCCACATTGCACGGTGCAATTCTGAAATTTTTAGATTTTTCCTGTTAATCCTAGCATGATAAAGAAGATTCAAAGAGAGTGAGATGCCAGCTCCTTTCATTCAGTCAGTAGCTTCAAACATTTCTGGTATATGAAAAACATGTTTTTCAATGGCAAAAATCAATGAATATTGTAAATGCACAAACAGTAATATCTCCACATTGCAAGGTGCAATTCTGAAATTTTTTGCTTTTTCCTGTTAATCCTAGCATGATAAAGAAGATTCAAAGAGAGTGAGATGCCAGCTCCTTTCATTCAGTCAGTAGCTTCAAACATTTCTGGTATATGAAAAACATGTTTTTCAATGGCAAAAATCAATGAATATTGTAAATGCACAAACAGTAATATCTCCACATTGCAAGGTGCAATTCTGAAATTTTTTGCTTTTTCCTGCTAATCCTAGCATGATGAAGATTCAAAGAGAGTGAGATGCCAGCTCCTTTCATTCAGTCAGTAGCTTCAAACATTTCTGGTATATGAAAAACATGTTTTTCAATGGCAAAAATCAATGAATATTGTAAATGCACAAACAGTAATATCTCCACATTGCACGGTGCAATTCTGAAATTTTTAGCTTTTTCCTGTTAATCCTAGCATGATAAAGAAGATTCAAAGAGAGTGAGATGCCAGCTCCTTTCATTCAGTCAGTAGCTTCAAACATTTCTGGTATATGAAAAACATGTTTTTCAATGGCAAAAATCAATGAATATTGTAAATGCACAAACAGTAATATCTCCACATTGCAAGGTGCAATTCTGAAATTTTTTGCTTTTTCCTGCTAATCCTAGCATGATAAAGAAGATTCAAAGAGAGTGAGATGCCAGCTCCTTTCATTCAGTCAGTAGCTTCAAACATTTCTGGTATATGAAAAACATGTTTTTCAATGGCAAAAATCAATGAATATTGTAAATGCACAAACAGTAATATCTCCACATTGCACGGTGCAATTCTGAAATTTTTAGCTTTTTCCTGTTAATCCTAGCATGATAAAGAAGATTCAAAGAGAGTGAGATGCCAGCTCCTTTCATTCAGTCAGTAGCTTCAAACATTTCTGGTATATGAAAAACATGTTTTTCAATGGCAAAAATCAATGAATATTGTAAATGCACAAACAGTAATATCTCCACATTGCAAGGTGCAATTCTGAAATTTTTTGCTTTTTCCTGTTAATCCTAGCATGATAAAGATTCAAAGAGAGTGAGATGCCAGCTCCTTTCATTCAGTCAGTAGCTTCAAACATTTCTGGTATATGAAAAACATGTTTTTCAATGGCAAAAATCAATGAATATTGTAAATGCACAAACAGTAATATCTCCACATTGCAAGGTGCAATTCTGAAATTTTTTGCTTTTTCCTGCTAATCCTAGCATGATAAAGAAGATTCAAAGAGAGTGAGATGCCAGCTCCTTTCATTCAGTCAGTAGCTTCAAACATTTCTGGTATATGAAAAACATGTTTTTCAATGGCAAAAATCAATGAATATTGTAAATTCACAAACAGTAATATCTCCACATTGCAAGGTGCAATTCTGAAATTTTTAGCTTTTTCCTGTTAATCCTAGCATGATAAAGAAGATTCAAAGAGAGTGAGATGCCAGCTCCTTTCATTCAGTCAGTAGCTTCAAACATTTCTGGTATATGAAAAACATGTTTTTCAATGGCAAAAATCAATGAATATTGTAAATGCACAAACAGTAATATCTCCACATTGCAAGGTGCAATTCTGAAATTTTTTGCTTTTTCCTGTTAATCCTAGCATGATAAAGAAGATTCAAAGAGAGTGAGATGCCAGCTCCTTTCATTCAGTCAGTAGCTTCAAACATTTCTGGTATATGAAAAACATGTTTTTCAATGGCAAAAATCAATGAATATTGTAAATGCACAAACAGTAATATCTCCACATTGCAAGGTGCAATTCTGAAATTTTTTGCTTTTTCCTGCTAATCCTAGCATGATAAAGAAGATTCAAAGAGAGTGAGATGCCAGCTCCTTTCATTCAGTCAGTAGCTTCAAACATTTCTGGTATATGAAAAACATGTTTTTCAATGGCAAAAATCAATGAATATTGTAAATGCACAAACAGTAATATCTCCACATTGCACGGTGCAATTCTGAAATTTTTAGCTTTTTCCTGTTAATCCTAGCATGATAAAGAAGATTCAAAGAGAGTGAGATGCCAGCTCCTTTCATTCAGTCAGTAGCTTCAAACATTTCTGGTATATGAAAAACATGTTTTTCAATGGCAAAAATCAATGAATATTGTAAATGCACAAACAGTAATATCTCCACATTGCAAGGTGCAATTCTGAAATTTTTTGCTTTTTCCTGTTAATCCTAGCATGATAAAGAAGATTCAAAGAGAGTGAGATGCCAGCTCCTTTCATTCAGTCAGTAGCTTCAAACATTTCTGGCATATGAAAAACATGTTTTTCAATGGCAAAAATCAATGAATATTGTAAATGCACAAACAGTAATATCTCCACATTGCAAGGTGCAATTCTGAAATTTTTTGCTTTTTCCTGCTAATCCTAGCATGATAAAGATTCAAAGAGAGTGAGATGCCAGCTCCTTT
>NW_027371136.1:0-30374 GCF_046119375.1 Phyllobates terribilis | reverse complement strand
CTGTTAATCCTAGCATGATAAAGAAGATTCAAAGAGAGTGAGATGCCAGCTCCTTTCATTCAGTCATTAGCTTCAAACATTTCTGGTATATGAAAAACATGTTTTTCAATGGCAAAAATCAATGAATATTGTAAATGCACAAACAGTAATATCTCCACATTGCACGGTGCAATTCTGAAATTTTTAGCTTTTTCCTGTTAATCCTAGCATGATAAAGAAGATTCAAAGAGAGTGAGATGCCAGCTCCTTTCATTCAGTCAGTAGCTTCAAACATTTCTGGTATATGAAAAACATGTTTTTCAATGGCAAAAATCAATGAATATTGTAAATGCACAAACAGTAATATCTCCACATTGCAAGGTGCAATTCTGAAATTTTTTGCTTTTTCCTGTTAATCCTAGCATGATAAAGAAGATTCAAAGAGAGTGAGATGCCAGCTCCTTTCATTCAGTCAGTAGCTTCAAACATTTCTGGTATATGAAAAACATGTTTTTCAATGGCAAAAATCAATGAATATTGTAAATGCACAAACAGTAATATCTCCACATTGCAAGGTGCAATTCTGAAATTTTTTGCTTTTTCCTGCTAATCCTAGCATGATAAAGAAGATTCAAAGAGAGTGAGATGCCAGCTCCTTTCATTCAGTCAGTAGCTTCAAACATTTCTGGTATATGAAAAACATGTTTTTCAATGGCAAAAATCAATGAATATTGTAAATGCACAAACAGTAATATCTCCACATTGCACGGTGCAATTCTGAAATTTTTAGCTTTTTCCTGTTAATCCTAGCATGATAAAGAAGATTCAAAGAGAGTGAGATGCCAGCTCCTTTCATTCAGTCAGTAGCTTCAAACATTTCTGGTATATGAAAAACGTTTTTCAATGGCAAAAATCAATGAATATTGTAAATGCACAAACAGTAATATCTCCACATTGCAAGGTGCAATTCTGAAATTTTTTGCTTTTTCCTGCTAATCCTAGCATGATAAAGAAGATTCAAAGAGAGTGAGATGCCAGCTCCTTTCATTCAGTCAGTAGCTTCAAACATTTCTGGTATATGAAAAACATGTTTTTCAATGGCAAAAATCAATGAATATTGTAAATGCACAAACAGTAATATCTCCACATTGCACGGTGCAATTCTGAAATTTTTAGCTTTTTCCTGTTAATCCTAGCATGATAAAGAAGATTCAAAGAGAGTGAGATGCCAGCTCCTTTCATTCAGTCAGTAGCTTCAAACATTTCTGGTATATGAAAAACATGTTTTTCAATGGCAAAAATCAATGAATATTGTAAATGCACAAACAGTAATATCTCCACATTGCAAGGTGCAATTCTGAAATTTTTTGCTTTTTCCTGTTAATCCTAGCATGATAAAGAAGATTCAAAGAGAGTGAGATGCCAGCTCCTTTCATTCAGTCAGTAGCTTCAAACATTTCTGGTATATGAAAAACATGTTTTTCAATGGCAAAAATCAATGAATATTGTAAATGCACAAACAGTAATATCTCCACATTGCAAGGTGCAATTCTGAAATTTTTTGCTTTTTCCTGCTAATCCTAGCATGATAAAGAAGATTCAAAGAGAGTGAGATGCCAGCTCCTTTCATTCAGTCAGTAGCTTCAAACATTTCTGGTATATGAAAAACATGTTTTTCAATGGCAAAAATCAATGAATATTGTAAATGCACAAACAGTAATATCTCCACATTGCACGGTGCAATTCTGAAATTTTTAGCTTTTTCCTGTTAATCCTAGCATGATAAAGAAGATTCAAAGAGAGTGAGATGCCAGCTCCTTTCATTCAGTCAGTAGCTTCAAACATTTCTGGTATATGAAAAACATGTTTTTCAATGGCAAAAATCAATGAATATTGTAAATGCACAAACAGTAATATCTCCACATTGCAAGGTGCAATTCTGAAATTTTTTGCTTTTTCCTGCTAATCCTAGCATGATAAAGATTCAAAGAGAGTGAGATGCCAGCTCCTTTCATTCAGTCAGTAGCTTCAAACATTTCTGGTATATGAAAAACATGTTTTTCAATGGCAAAAATCAATGAATATTGTAAATGCACAAACAGTAATATCTCCACATTGCACGGTGCAATTCTGAAATTTTTAGCTTTTTCCTGTTAATCCTAGCATGATAAAGAAGATTCAAAGAGAGTGAGATGCCAGCTCCTTTCATTCAGTCATTAGCTTCAAACATTTCTGGTATATGAAAAACATGTTTTTCAATGGCAAAAATCAATGAATATTGTAAATGCACAAACAGTAATATCTCCACATTGCACGGTGCAATTCTGAAATTTTTAGCTTTTTCCTGTTAATCCTAGCATGATAAAGAAGATTCAAAGAGAGTGAGATGCCAGCTCCTTTCATTCAGTCATTAGCTTCAAACATTTCTGGTATATGAAAAACATGTTTTTCAATGGCAAAAATCAATGAATATTGTAAATGCACAAACAGTAATATCTCCACATTGCACGGTGCAATTCTGAAATTTTTAGCTTTTTCCTGTTAATCCTAGCATGATAAAGAAGATTCAAAGAGAGTGAGATGCCAGCTCCTTTCATTCAGTCAGTAGCTTCAAACATTTCTGGTATATGAAAAACATGTTTTTCAATGGCAAAAATCAATGAATATTGTAAATGCACAAACAGTAATATCTCCACATTGCAAGGTGCAATTCTGAAATTTTTTGCTTTTTCCTGCTAATCCTAGCATGATAAAGAAGATTCAAAGAGAGTGAGATGCCAGCTCCTTTCATTCAGTCAGTAGCTTCAAACATTTCTGGTATATGAAAAACATGTTTTTCAATGGCAAAAATCAATGAATATTGTAAATGCACAAACAGTAATATCTCCACATTGCACGGTGCAATTCTGAAATTTTTAGCTTTTTCCTGTTAATCCTAGCATGATAAAGAAGATTCAAAGAGAGTGAGATGCCAGCTCCTTTCATTCAGTCAGTAGCTTCAAACATTTCTGGTATATGAAAAACATGTTTTTCAATGGCAAAAATCAATGAATATTGTAAATGCACAAACAGTAATATCTCCACATTGCAAGGTGCAATTCTGAAATTTTTTGCTTTTTCCTGCTAATCCTAGCATGATAAAGAAGATTCAAAGAGAGTGAGATGCCAGCTCCTTTCATTCAGTCAGTAGCTTCAAACATTTCTGGTATATGAAAAACATGTTTTTCAATGGCAAAAATCAATGAATATTGTAAATGCACAAACAGTAATATCTCCACATTGCAAGGTGCAATTCTGAAATTTTTTGCTTTTTCCTGCTAATCCTAGCATGATAAAGAAGATTCAAAGAGAGTGAGATGCCAGCTCCTTTCATTCAGTCAGTAGCTTCAAACATTTCTGGTATATGAAAAACATGTTTTTCAATGGCAAAAATCAATGAATATTGTAAATGCACAAACAGTAATATCTCCACATTGCAAGGTGCAATTCTGAAATTTTTTGCTTTTTCCTGCTAATCCTAGCATGATAAAGAAGATTCAAAGAGAGTGAGATGCCAGCTCCTTTCATTCAGTCAGTAGCTTCAAACATTTCTGGTATATGAAAAACATGTTTTTCAATGGCAAAAATCAATGAATATTGTAAATGCACAAACAGTAATATCTCCACATTGCAAGGTGCAATTCTGAAATTTTTTGCTTTTTCCTGTTAATCCTAGCATGATAAAGAAGATTCAAAGAGAGTGAGATGCCAGCTCCTTTCATTCAGTCAGTAGCTTCAAACATTTCTGGTATATGAAAAACATGTTTTTCAATGGCAAAAATCAATGAATATTGTAAATGCACAAACAGTAATATCTCCACATTGCAAGGTGCAATTCTGAAATTTTTTGCTTTTTCCTGCTAATCCTAGCATGATAAAGAAGATTCAAAGAGAGTGATATGCCAGCTCCTTTCATTCAGTCAGTAGCTTCAAACATTTCTGGTATATGAAAAACATGTTTTTCAATGGCAAAAATCAATGAATATTGTAAATGCACAAACAGTAATATCTCCACATTGCACGGTGCAATTCTGAAATTTTTAGCTTTTTCCTGTTAATCCTAGCATGATAAAGAAGATTCAAAGAGAGTGAGATGCCAGCTCCTTTCATTCAGTCAGTAGCTTCAAACATTTCTGGTATATGAAAAACATGTTTTTCAATGGCAAAAATCAATGAATATTGTAAATGCACAAACAGTAATATCTCCACATTGCAAGGTGCAATTCTGAAATTTTTTGCTTTTTCCTGCTAATCCTAGCATGATAAAGAAGATTCAAAGAGAGTGAGATGCCAGCTCCTTTCATTCAGTCAGTAGCTTCAAACATTTCTGGTATATGAAAAACATGTTTTTCAATGGCAAAAATCAATGAATATTGTAAATGCACAAACAGTAATATCTCCACATTGCACGGTGCAATTCTGAAATTTTTAGCTTTTTCCTGTTAATCCTAGCATGATAAAGAAGATTCAAAGAGAGTGAGATGCCAGCTCCTTTCATTCAGTCATTAGCTTCAAACATTTCTGGTATATGAAAAACATGTTTTTCAATGGCAAAAATCAATGAATATTGTAAATGCACAAACAGTAATATCTCCACATTGCACGGTGCAATTCTGAAATTTTTAGCTTTTTCCTGTTAATCCTAGCATGATAAAGAAGATTCAAAGAGAGTGAGATGCCAGCTCCTTTCATTCAGTCAGTAGCTTCAAACATTTCTGGTATATGAAAAACATGTTTTTCAATGGCAAAAATCAATGAATATTGTAAATGCACAAACAGTAATATCTCCACATTGCAAGGTGCAATTCTGAAATTTTTTGCTTTTTCCTGTTAATCCTAGCATGATAAAGAAGATTCAAAGAGAGTGAGATGCCAGCTCCTTTCATTCAGTCAGTAGCTTCAAACATTTCTGGTATATGAAAAACATGTTTTTCAATGGCAAAAATCAATGAATATTGTAAATGCACAAACAGTAATATCTCCACATTGCAAGGTGCAATTCTGAAATTTTTTGCTTTTTCCTGCTAATCCTAGCATGATAAAGAAGATTCAAAGAGAGTGAGATGCCAGCTCCTTTCATTCAGTCAGTAGCTTCAAACATTTCTGGTATATGAAAAACATGTTTTTCAATGGCAAAAATCAATGAATATTGTAAATGCACAAACAGTAATATCTCCACATTGCACGGTGCAATTCTGAAATTTTTAGCTTTTTCCTGTTAATCCTAGCATGATAAAGAAGATTCAAAGAGAGTGAGATGCCAGCTCCTTTCATTCAGTCAGTAGCTTCAAACATTTCTGGTATATGAAAAACATGTTTTTCAATGGCAAAAATCAATGAATATTGTAAATGCACAAACAGTAATATCTCCACATTGCAAGGTGCAATTCTGAAATTTTTTGCTTTTTCCTGCTAATCCTAGCATGATAAAGAAGATTCAAAGAGAGTGAGATGCCAGCTCCTTTCATTCAGTCAGTAGCTTCAAACATTTCTGGTATATGAAAAACATGTTTTTCAATGGCAAAAATCAATGAATATTGTAAATGCACAAACAGTAATATCTCCACATTGCACGGTGCAATTCTGAAATTTTTAGCTTTTTCCTGTTAATCCTAGCATGATAAAGAAGATTCAAAGAGAGTGAGATGCCAGCTCCTTTCATTCAGTCAGTAGCTTCAAACATTTCTGGTATATGAAAAACATGTTTTTCAATGGCAAAAATCAATGAATATTGTAAATGCACAAACAGTAATATCTCCACATTGCAAGGTGCAATTCTGAAATTTTTTGCTTTTTCCTGTTAATCCTAGCATGATAAAGAAGATTCAAAGAGAGTGAGATGCCAGCTCCTTTCATTCAGTCAGTAGCTTCAAACATTTCTGGTATATGAAAAACATGTTTTTCAATGGCAAAAATCAATGAATATTGTAAATGCACAAACAGTAATATCTCCACATTGCAAGGTGCAATTCTGAAATTTTTTGCTTTTTCCTGCTAATCCTAGCATGATAAAGAAGATTCAAAGAGAGTGAGATGCCAGCTCCTTTCATTCAGTCAGTAGCTTCAAACATTTCTGGTATATGAAAAACATGTTTTTCAATGGCAAAAATCAATGAATATTGTAAATGCACAAACAGTAATATCTCCACATTGCACGGTGCAATTCTGAAATTTTTAGCTTTTTCCTGTTAATCCTAGCATGATAAAGAAGATTCAAAGAGAGTGAGATGCCAGCTCCTTTCATTCAGTCAGTAGCTTCAAACATTTCTGGTATATGAAAAACATGTTTTTCAATGGCAAAAATCAATGAATATTGTAAATGCACAAACAGTAATATCTCCACATTGCAAGGTGCAATTCTGAAATTTTTTGCTTTTTCCTGCTAATCCTAGCATGATAAAGAAGATTCAAAGAGAGTGAGATGCCAGCTCCTTTCATTCAGTCAGAAGCTTCAAACATTTCTGGTATATGAAAAACATGTTTTTCAATGGCAAAAATCAATGAATATTGTAAATGCACAAACAGTAATATCTCCACATTGCACGGTGCAATTCTGAAATTTTTAGCTTTTTCCTGTTAATCCTAGCATGATAAAGAAGATTCAAAGAGAGTGAGATGCCAGCTCCTTTCATTCAGTCAGTAGCTTCAAACATTTCTGGTATATGAAAAACATGTTTTTCAATGGCAAAAATCAATGAATATTGTAAATGCACAAACAGTAATATCTCCACATTGCAAGGTGCAATTCTGAAATTTTTTGCTTTTTCCTGTTAATCCTAGCATGATAAAGAAGATTCAAAGAGAGTGAGATGCCAGCTCCTTTCATCCAGTCAGTAGCTTAAAACATTTCTGGTATATGAAAAACATGTTTTTCAATGGCAAAAATCAATGAATATTGTAAATGCACAAACAGTAATATCTCCACATTGCAAGGTGCAATTCTGAAATTTTTTGCTTTTTCCTGCTAATCCTAGCATGATAAAGAAGATTCAAAGAGAGTGAGATGCCAGCTCCTTTCATTCAGTCAGTAGCTTCAAACATTTCTGGTATATGAAAAACATGTTTTTCAATGGCAAAAATCAATGAATATTGTAAATGCACAAACAGTAATATCTCCACATTGCACGGTGCAATTCTGAAATTTTTAGCTTTTTCCTGTTAATCCTAGCATGATAAAGAAGATTCAAAGAGAGTGAGATGCCAGCTCCTTTCATTCAGTCAGTAGCTTCAAACATTTCTGGTATATGAAAAACATGTTTTTCAATGGCAAAAATCAATGAATATTGTAAATGCACAAACAGTAATATCTCCACATTGCAAGGTGCAATTCTGAAATTTTTTGCTTTTTCCTGCTAATCCTAGCATGATAAAGAAGATTCAAAGAGAGTGAGATGCCAGCTCCTTTCATTCAGTCAGTAGCTTCAAACATTTCTGGTATATGAAAAACATGTTTTTCAATGGCAAAAATCAATGAATATTGTAAATGCACAAACAGTCATATCTCCACATTGCACGGTGCAATTCTGAAATTTTTAGCTTTTTCCTGTTAATCCTAGCATGATAAAGAAGATTCAAAGAGAGTGAGATGCCAGCTCCTTTCATTCAGTCATTAGCTTCAAACATTTCTGGTATATGAAAAACATGTTTTTCAATGGCAAAAATCAATGAATATTGTAAATGCACAAACAGTAATATCTCCACATTGCACGGTGCAATTCTGAAATTTTTAGCTTTTTCCTGTTAATCCTAGCATGATAAAGAAGATTCAAAGAGAGTGAGATGCCAGCTCCTTTCATTCAGTCAGTAGCTTCAAACATTTCTGGTATATGAAAAACATGTTTTTCAATGGCAAAAATCAATGAATATTGTAAATGCACAAACAGTAATATCTCCACATTGCAAGGTGCAATTCTGAAATTTTTTGCTTTTTCCTGCTAATCCTAGCATGATAAAGAAGATTCAAAGAGAGTGAGATGCCAGCTCCTTTCATTCAGTCAGAAGCTTCAAACATTTCTGGTATATGAAAAACATATTTTTCAATGGCAAAAATCAATGAATATTGTAAATGCACAAACAGTAATATCTCCACATTGCACGGTGCAATTCTGAAATTTTTAGCTTTTTCCTGTTAATCCTAGCATGATAAAGAAGATTCAAAGAGAGTGAGATGCCAGCTCCTTTCATTCAGTCAGTAGCTTCAAACATTTCTGGTATATGAAAAACATGTTTTTCAATGGCAAAAATCAATGAATATTGTAAATGCACAAACAGTAATATCTCCACATTGCAAGGTGCAATTCTGAAATTTTTTGCTTTTTCCTGTTAATCCTAGCATGATAAAGAAGATTCAAAGAGAGTGAGATGCCAGCTCCTTTCATTCAGTCAGTAGCTTCAAACATTTCTGGTATATGAAAAACATGTTTTTCAATGGCAAAAATCAATGAATATTGTAAATGCACAAACAGTAATATCTCCACATTGCAAGGTGCAATTCTGAAATTTTTTGCTTTTTCCTGCTAATCCTAGCATGATAAAGAAGATTCAAAGAGAGTGAGATGCCAGCTCCTTTCATTCAGTCAGTAGCTTCAAACATTTCTGGTATATGAAAAACATGTTTTTCAATGGCAAAAATCAATGAATATTGTAAATGCACAAACAGTAATATCTCCACATTGCACGGTGCAATTCTGAAATTTTTAGCTTTTTCCTGTTAATCCTAGCATGATAAAGAAGATTCAAAGAGAGTGAGATGCCAGCTCCTTTCATTCAGTCAGTAGCTTCAAACATTTCTGGTATATGAAAAACATGTTTTTCAATGGCAAAAATCAATGAATATTGTAAATGCACAAACAGTAATATCTCCACATTGCAAGGTGCAATTCTGAAATTTTTTGCTTTTTCCTGCTAATCCTAGCATGATAAAGAAGATTCAAAGAGAGTGAGATGCCAGCTCCTTTCATTCAGTCAGTAGCTTCAAACATTTCTGGTATATGAAAAACATGTTTTTCAATGGCAAAAATCAATGAATATTGTAAATGCACAAACAGTCATATCTCCACATTGCACGGTGCAATTCTGAAATTTTTAGCTTTTTCCTGTTAATCCTAGCATGATAAAGAAGATTCAAAGAGAGTGAGATGCCAGCTCCTTTCATTCAGTCATTAGCTTCAAACATTTCTGGTATATGAAAAACATGTTTTTCAATGGCAAAAATCAATGAATATTGTAAATGCACAAACAGTAATATCTCCACATTGCACGGTGCAATTCTGAAATTTTTAGCTTTTTCCTGTTAATCCTAGCATGATAAAGAAGATTCAAAGAGAGTGAGATGCCAGCTCCTTTCATTCAGTCAGTAGCTTCAAACATTTCTGGTATATGAAAAACATGTTTTTCAATGGCAAAAATCAATGAATATTGTAAATGCACAAACAGTAATATCTCCACATTGCAAGGTGCAATTCTGAAATTTTTTGCTTTTTCCTGCTAATCCTAGCATGATAAAGAAGATTCAAAGAGAGTGAGATGCCAGCTCCTTTCATTCAGTCAGTAGCTTCAAACATTTCTGGTATATGAAAAACATGTTTTTCAATGGCAAAAATCAATGAATATTGTAAATGCACAAACAGTAATATCTCCACATTGCACCGTGCAATTCTGAAATTTTTAGCTTTTTCCTGTTAATCCTAGCATGATAAAGAAGATTCAAAGAGAGTGAGATGCCAGCTCCTTTCATTCAGTCAGTAGCTTCAAACATTTCTGGTATATGAAAAACATGTTTTTCAATGGCAAAAATCAATGAATATTGTAAATGCACAAACAGTAATATCTCCACATTGCAAGGTGCAATTCTGAAATTTTTTGCTTTTTCCTGCTAATCCTAGCATGATAAAGAAGATTCAAAGAGAGTGAGATGCCAGCTCCTTTCATTCAGTCAGAAGCTTCAAACATTTCTGGTATATGAAAAACATGTTTTTCAATGGCAAAAATCAATGAATATTGTAAATGCACAAACAGTAATATCTCCACATTGCACGGTGCAATTCTGAAATTTTTAGCTTTTTCCTGTTAATCCTAGCATGATAAAGAAGATTCAAAGAGAGTGAGATGCCAGCTCCTTTCATTCAGTCAGTAGCTTCAAACATTTCTGGTATATGAAAAACATGTTTTTCAATGGCAAAAATCAATGAATATTGTAAATGCACAAACAGTAATATCTCCACATTGCAAGGTGCAATTCTGAAATTTTTTGCTTTTTCCTGTTAATCCTAGCATGATAAAGAAGATTCAAAGAGAGTGAGATGCCAGCTCCTTTCATTCAGTCAGTAGCTTCAAACATTTCTGGTATATGAAAAACATGTTTTTCAATGGCAAAAATCAATGAATATTGTAAATGCACAAACAGTAATATCTCCACATTGCAAGGTGCAATTCTGAAATTTTTTGCTTTTTCCTGCTAATCCTAGCATGATAAAGAAGATTCAAAGAGAGTGAGATGCCAGCTCCTTTCATTCAGTCAGTAGCTTCAAACATTTCTGGTATATGAAAAACATGTTTTTCAATGGCAAAAATCAATGAATATTGTAAATGCACAAACAGTAATATCTCCACATTGCACGGTGCAATTCTGAAATTTTTAGCTTTTTCCTGTTAATCCTAGCATGATAAAGAAGATTCAAAGAGAGTGAGATGCCAGCTCCTTTCATTCAGTCAGTAGCTTCAAACATTTCTGGTATATGAAAAACATGTTTTTCAATGGCAAAAATCAATGAATATTGTAAATGCACAAACAGTAATATCTCCACATTGCAAGGTGCAATTCTGAAATTTTTTGCTTTTTCCTGCTAATCCTAGCATGATAAAGAAGATTCAAAGAGAGTGAGATGCCAGCTCCTTTCATTCAGTCAGTAGCTTCAAACATTTCTGGTATATGAAAAACATGTTTTTCAATGGCAAAAATCAATGAATATTGTAAATGCACAGTCATATCTCCACATTGCACGGTGCAATTCTGAAATTTTTAGCTTTTTCCTGTTAATCCTAGCATGATAAAGAAGATTCAAAGAGAGTGAGATGCCAGCTCCTTTCATTCAGTCATTAGCTTCAAACATTTCTGGTATATGAAAAACATGTTTTTCAATGGCAAAAATCAATGAATATTGTAAATGCACAAACAGTAATATCTCCACATTGCACGGTGCAATTCTGAAATTTTTAGCTTTTTCCTGTTAATCCTAGCATGATAAAGAAGATTCAAAGAGAGTGAGATGCCAGCTCCTTTCATTCAGTCAGTAGCTTCAAACATTTCTGGTATATGAAAAACATGTTTTTCAATGGCAAAAATCAATGAATATTGTAAATGCACAAACAGTAATATCTCCACATTGCAAGGTGCAATTCTGAAATTTTTTGCTTTTTCCTGCTAATCCTAGCATGATAAAGAAGATTCAAAGAGAGTGAGATGCCAGCTCCTTTCATTCAGTCAGTAGCTTCAAACATTTCTGGTATATGAAAAACATGTTTTTCAATGGCAAAAATCAATGAATATTGTAAATGCACAAACAGTAATATCTCCACATTGCACGGTGCAATTCTGAAATTTTTAGCTTTTTCCTGTTAATCCTAGCATGATAAAGAAGATTCAAAGAGAGTGAGATGCCAGCTCCTTTCATTCAGTCAGTAGCTTCAAACATTTCTGGTATATGAAAAACATGTTTTTCAATGGCAAAAATCAATGAATATTGTAAATGCACAAACAGTAATATCTCCACATTGCAAGGTGCAATTCTGAAATTTTTTGCTTTTTCCTGTTAATCCTAGCATGATAAAGAAGATTCAAAGAGAGTGAGATGCCAGCTCCTTTCATTCAGTCAGTAGCTTCAAACATTTCTGGTATATGAAAAACGTTTTTCAATGGCAAAAATCAATGAATATTGTAAATGCACAAACAGTAATATCTCCACATTGCAAGGTGCAATTCTGAAATTTTTTGCTTTTTCCTGCTAATCCTAGCATGATAAAGAAGATTCAAAGAGAGTGAGATGCCAGCTCCTTTCATTCAGTCAGTAGCTTCAAACATTTCTGGTATATGAAAAACATGTTTTTCAATGGCAAAAATCAATGAATATTGTAAATGCACAAACAGTAATATCTCCACATTGCACGGTGCAATTCTGAAATTTTTAGCTTTTTCCTGTTAATCCTAGCATGATAAAGAAGATTCAAAGAGAGTGAGATGCCAGCTCCTTTCATTCAGTCAGTAGCTTCAAACATTTCTGGTATATGAAAAACATGTTTTTCAATGGCAAAAATCAATGAATATTGTAAATGCACAAACAGTAATATCTCCACATTGCAAGGTGCAATTCTGAAATTTTTTGCTTTTTCCTGTTAATCCTAGCATGATAAAGAAGATTCAAAGAGAGTGAGATGCCAGCTCATTTCATTCAGTCAGTAGCTTCAAACATTTCTGGTATATGAAAAACATGTTTTTCAATGGCAAAAATCAATGAATATTGTAAATGCACAAACAGTAATATCTCCACATTGCACGGTGCAATTCTGAAATTTTTTGCTTTTTCCTGCTAATCCTAGCATGATAAAGAAGATTCAAAGAGAGTGAGATGCCAGCTCCTTTCATTCAGTCAGTAGCTTCAAACATTTCTGGTATATGAAAAACATGTTTTTCAATGGCAAAAATCAATGAATATTGTAAATGCACAAACAGTAATATCTCCACATTGCACGGTGCAATTCTGAAATTTTTAGCTTTTTCCTGTTAATCCTAGCATGATAAAGAAGATTCAAAGAGAGTGAGATGCCAGCTCCTTTCATTCAGTCATTAGCTTCAAACATTTCTGGTATATGAAAAACATGTTTTTCAATGGCAAAAATCAATGAATATTGTAAATGCACAAACAGTAATATCTCCACATTGCACGGTGCAATTCTGAAATTTTTAGCTTTTTCCTGTTAATCCTAGCATGATAAAGAAGATTCAAAGAGAGTGAGATGCCAGCTCCTTTCATTCAGTCAGTAGCTTCAAACATTTCTGGTATATGAAAAACATGTTTTTCAATGGCAAAAATCAATGAATATTGTAAATGCACAAACAGTAATATCTCCACATTGCAAGGTGCAATTCTGAAATTTTTTGCTTTTTCCTGCTAATCCTAGCATGATAAAGAAGATTCAAAGAGAGTGAGATGCCAGCTCCTTTCATTCAGTCAGTAGCTTCAAACATTTCTGGTATATGAAAAACATGTTTTTCAATGGCAAAAATCAATGAATATTGTAAATGCACAAACAGTAATATCTCCACATTGCAAGGTGCAATTCTGAATTTTTTTGCTTTTTCCTGCTAATCCTAGCATGATAAAGAAGATTCAAAGAGAGTGAGATGCCAGCTCCTTTCATTCAGTCAGTAGCTTCAAACATTTCTGGTATATGAAAAACATGTTTTTCAATGGCAAAAATCAATGAATATTGTAAATGCACAAACAGTAATATCTCAACATTGCAAGGTGCAATTCTGAAATTTTTTGCTTTTTCCTGCTAATCCTAGCATGATAAAGAAGATTCAAAGAGAGTGAGATGCCAGCTCCTTTCATTCAGTCAGTAGCTTCAAACATTTCTGGTATATGAAAAACATGTTTTTCAATGGCAAAAATCAATGAATATTGTAAATGCACAAACAGTAATATCTCCACATTGCACGGTGCAATTCTGAAATTTTTAGCTTTTTCCTGTTAATCCTAGCATGATAAAGAAGATTCAAAGAGAGTGAGATGCCAGCTCCTTTCATTCAGTCAGTAGCTTCAAACATTTCTGGTATATGAAAAACATGTTTTTCAATGGCAAAAATCAATGAATATTGTAAATGCACAAACAGTAATATCTCCACATTGCAAGGTGCAATTCTGAAATTTTTTGCTTTTTCCTGTTAATCCTAGCATGATAAAGAAGATTCAAAGAGAGTGAGATGCCAGCTCCTTTCATTCAGTCAGTAGCTTCAAACATTTCTGGTATATGAAAAACATGTTTTTCAATGGCAAAAATCAATGAATATTGTAAATGCACAAACAGTAATATCTCCACATTGCAAGGTGCAATTCTGAAATTTTTTGCTTTTTCCTGCTAATCCTAGCATGATAAAGAAGATTCAAAGAGAGTGATATGCCAGCTCCTTTCATTCAGTCAGTAGCTTCAAACATTTCTGGTATATGAAAAACATGTTTTTCAATGGCAAAAATCAATGAATATTGTAAATGCACAAACAGTAATATCTCCACATTGCAAGGTGCAATTCTGAAATTTTTTGCTTTTTCCTGCTAATCCTAGCATGATAAAGAAGATTCAAAGAGAGTGAGATGCCAGCTCCTTTCATTCAGTCAGTAGCTTCAAACATTTCTGGTATATGAAAAACATGTTTTTCAATGGCAAAAATCAATGAATATTGTAAATGCACAAACAGTCATATCTCCACATTGCACGGTGCAATTCTGAAATTTTTAGCTTTTTCCTGTTAATCCTAGCATGATAAAGAAGATTCAAAGAGAGTGAGATGCCAGCTCCTTTCATTCAGTCATTAGCTTCAAACATTTCTGGTATATGAAAAACATGTTTTTCAATGGCAAAAATCAATGAATATTGTAAATGCACAAACAGTAATATCTCCACATTGCACGGTGCAATTCTGAAATTTTTAGCTTTTTCCTGTTAATCCTAGCATGATAAAGAAGATTCAAAGAGAGTGAGATGCCAGCTCCTTTCATTCAGTCAGTAGCTTCAAACATTTCTGGTATATGAAAAACATGTTTTTCAATGGCAAAAATCAATGAATATTGTAAATGCACAAACAGTAATATCTCCACATTGCAAGGTGCAATTCTGAAATTTTTTGCTTTTTCCTGCTAATCCTAGCATGATAAAGAAGATTCAAAGAGAGTGAGATGCCAGCTCCTTTCATTCAGTCAGTAGCTTCAAACATTTCTGGTATATGAAAAACATGTTTTTCAATGGCAAAAATCAATGAATATTGTAAATGCACAAACAGTAATATCTCCACATTGCACGGTGCAATTCTGAAATTTTTAGCTTTTTCCTGTTAATCCTAGCATGATAAAGAAGATTCAAAGAGAGTGAGATGCCAGCTCCTTTCATTCAGTCAGTAGCTTCAAACATTTCTGGTATATGAAAAACATGTTTTTCAATGGCAAAAATCAATGAATATTGTAAATGCACAAACAGTAATATCTCCACATTGCAAGGTGCAATTCTGAAATTTTTTGCTTTTTCCTGTTAATCCTAGCATGATAAAGAAGATTCAAAGAGAGTGAGATGCCAGCTCCTTTCATTCAGTCAGTAGCTTCAAACATTTCTGGTATATGAAAAACGTTTTTCAATGGCAAAAATCAATGAATATTGTAAATGCACAAACAGTAATATCTCCACATTGCAAGGTGCAATTCTGAAATTTTTTGCTTTTTCCTGCTAATCCTAGCATGATAAAGAAGATTCAAAGAGAGTGAGATGCCAGCTCCTTTCATTCAGTCAGTAGCTTCAAACATTTCTGGTATATGAAAAACATGTTTTTCAATGGCAAAAATCAATGAATATTGTAAATGCACAAACAGTAATATCTCCACATTGCACGGTGCAATTCTGAAATTTTTAGCTTTTTCCTGTTAATCCTAGCATGATAAAGAAGATTCAAAGAGAGTGAGATGCCAGCTCCTTTCATTCAGTCAGTAGCTTCAAACATTTCTGGTATATGAAAAACATGTTTTTCAATGGCAAAAATCAATGAATATTGTAAATGCACAAACAGTAATATCTCCACATTGCAAGGTGCAATTCTGAAATTTTTTGCTTTTTCCTGTTAATCCTAGCATGATAAAGAAGATTCAAAGAGAGTGAGATGCCAGCTCATTTCATTCAGTCAGTAGCTTCAAACATTTCTGGTATATGAAAAACATGTTTTTCAATGGCAAAAATCAATGAATATTGTAAATGCACAAACAGTAATATCTCCACATTGCAAGGTGCAATTCTGAAATTTTTAGCTTTTTCCTGTTAATCCTAGCATGATAAAGAAGATTCAAAGAGAGTGAGATGCCAGCTCCTTTCATTCAGTCAGTAGCTTCAAACATTTCTGGTATATGAAAAACATGTTTTTCAATGGCAAAAATCAATGAATATTGTAAATGCACAAACAGTAATATCTCCACATTGCACGGTGCAATTCTGAAATTTTTAGCTTTTTCCTGTTAATCCTAGCATGATAAAGAAGATTCAAAGAGAGTGAGATGCCAGCTCCTTTCATTCAGTCAGTAGCTTCAAACATTTCTGGTATATGAAAAACATGTTTTTCAATGGCAAAAATCAATGAATATTGTAAATGCACAAACAGTAATATCTCCACATTGCAAGGTGCAATTCTGAAATTTTTTGCTTTTTCCTGCTAATCCTAGCATGATAAAGAAGATTCAAAGAGAGTGAGATGCCAGCTCCTTTCATTCAGTCAGTAGCTTCAAACATTTCTGGTATATGAAAAACATGTTTTTCAATGGCAAAAATCAATGAATATTGTAAATGCACAAACAGTAATATCTCCACATTGCAAGGTGCAATTCTGAAATTTTTTGCTTTTTCCTGTTAATCCTAGCATGATAAAGAAGATTCAAAGAGAGTGAGATGCCAGCTCCTTTCATTCAGTCAGTAGCTTCAAACATTTCTGGTATATGAAAAACATGTTTTTCAATGGCAAAAATCAATGAATATTGTAAATGCACAAACAGTAATATCTCCACATTGCAAGGTGCAATTCTGAAATTTTTTGCTTTTTCCTGCTAATCCTAGCATGATAAAGAAGATTCAAAGAGAGTGAGATGCCAGCTCCTTTCATTCAGTCAGTAGCTTCAAACATTTCTGGTATATGAAAAACATGTTTTTCAATGGCAAAAATCAATGAATATTGTAAATGCACAAACAGTAATATCTCCACATTGCACGGTGCAATTCTGAAATTTTTAGCTTTTTCCTGTTAATCCTAGCATGATAAAGAAGATTCAAAGAGAGTGAGATGCCAGCTCCTTTCATTCAGTCAGTAGCTTCAAACATTTCTGGTATATGAAAAACATGTTTTTCAATGGCAAAAATCAATGAATATTGTAAATGCACAAACAGTAATATCTCCACATTGCAAGGTGCAATTCTGAAATTTTTTGCTTTTTCCTGCTAATCCTAGCATGATAAAGAAGATTCAAAGAGAGTGAGATGCCAGCTCCTTTCATTCAGTCAGTAGCTTCAAACATTTCTGGTATATGAAAAACATGTTTTTCAATGGCAAAAATCAATGAATATTGTAAATGCACAAACAGTAATATCTCCACATTGCACGGTGCAATTCTGAAATTTTTAGCTTTTTCCTGTTAATCCTAGCATGATAAAGAAGATTCAAAGAGAGTGAGATGCCAGCTCCTTTCATTCAGTCATTAGCTTCAAACATTTCTGGTATATGAAAAACATGTTTTTCAATGGCAAAAATCAATGAATATTGTAAATGCACAAACAGTAATATCTCCACATTGCACGGTGCAATTCTGAAATTTTTAGCTTTTTCCTGTTAATCCTAGCATGATAAAGAAGATTCAAAGAGAGTGAGATGCCAGCTCCTTTCATTCAGTCAGTAGCTTCAAACATTTCTGGTATATGAAAAACATGTTTTTCAATGGCAAAAATCAATGAATATTGTAAATGCACAAACAGTAATATCTCCACATTGCAAGGTGCAATTCTGAAATTTTTTGCTTTTTCCTGCTAATCCTAGCATGATAAAGAAGATTCAAAGAGAGTGAGATGCCAGCTCCTTTCATTCAGTCAGTAGCTTCAAACATTTCTGGTATATGAAAAACATGTTTTTCAATGGCAAAAATCAATGAATATTGTAAATGCACAAACAGTAATATCTCCACATTGCAAGGTGCAATTCTGAAATTTTTTGCTTTTTCCTGCTAATCCTAGCATGATAAAGAAGATTCAAAGAGAGTGAGATGCCAGCTCCTTTCATTCAGTCAGTAGCTTCAAACATTTCTGGTATATGAAAAACATGTTTTTCAATGGCAAAAATCAATGAATATTGTAAATGCACAAACAGTAATATCTCAACATTGCAAGGTGCAATTCTGAAATTTTTTGCTTTTTCCTGCTAATCCTAGCATGATAAAGAAGATTCAAAGAGAGTGAGATGCCAGCTCCTTTCATTCAGTCAGTAGCTTCAAACATTTCTAGTATATGAAAAACATGTTTTTCAATGGCAAAAATCAATGAATATTGTAAATGCACAAACAGTAATATCTCCACATTGCACGGTGCAATTCTGAAATTTTTAGCTTTTTCCTGTTAATCCTAGCATGATAAAGAAGATTCAAAGAGAGTGAGATGCCAGCTCCTTTCATTCAGTCAGTAGCTTCAAACATTTCTGGTATATGAAAAACATGTTTTTCAATGGCAAAAATCAATGAATATTGTAAATGCACAAACAGTAATATCTCCACATTGCAAGGTGCAATTCTGAAATTTTTTGCTTTTTCCTGTTAATCCTAGCATGATAAAGAAGATTCAAAGAGAGTGAGATGCCAGCTCCTTTCATTCAGTCAGTAGCTTCAAACATTTCTGGTATATGAAAAACATGTTTTTCAATGGCAAAAATCAATGAATATTGTAAATGCACAAACAGTAATATCTCCACATTGCAAGGTGCAATTCTGAAATTTTTTGCTTTTTCCTGCTAATCCTAGCATGATAAAGAAGATTCAAAGAGAGTGATATGCCAGCTCCTTTCATTCAGTCAATAGCTTCAAACATTTCTGGTATATGAAAAACATGTTTTTCAATGGCAAAAATCAATGAATATTGTAAATGCACAAACAGTAATATCTCCACATTGCACGGTGCAATTCTGAAATTTTTAGCTTTTTCCTGTTAATCCTAGCATGATAAAGAAGATTCAAAGAGAGTGAGATGCCAGCTCCTTTCATTCAGTCAGTAGCTTCAAACATTTCTGGTATATGAAAAACATGTTTTTCAATGGCAAAAATCAATGAATATTGTAAATGCACAAACAGTAATATCTCCACATTGCAAGGTGCAATTCTGAAATTTTTTGCTTTTTCCTGCTAATCCTAGCATGATAAAGAAGATTCAAAGAGAGTGAGATGCCAGCTCCTTTCATTCAGTCAGTAGCTTCAAACATTTCTGGTATATGAAAAACATGTTTTTCAATGGCAAAAATCAATGAATATTGTAAATGCACAAACAGTAATATCTCCACATTGCACGGTGCAATTCTGAAATTTTTAGCTTTTTCCTGTTAATCCTAGCATGATAAAGAAGATTCAAAGAGAGTGAGATGCCAGCTCCTTTCATTCAGTCATTAGCTTCAAACATTTCTGGTATATGAAAAACATGTTTTTCAATGGCAAAAATCAATGAATATTGTAAATGCACAAACAGTAATATCTCCACATTGCACGGTGCAATTCTGAAATTTTTAGCTTTTTCCTGTTAATCCTAGCATGATAAAGAAGATTCAAAGAGAGTGAGATGCCAGCTCCTTTCATTCAGTCAGTAGCTTCAAACATTTCTGGTATATGAAAAACATGTTTTTCAATGGCAAAAATCAATGAATATTGTAAATGCACAAACAGTAATATCTCCACATTGCAAGGTGCAATTCTGAAATTTTTTGCTTTTTCCTGTTAATTCTAGCATGATAAAGAAGATTCAAAGAGAGTGAGATGCCAGCTCCTTTCATTCAGTCAGTAGCTTCAAACATTTCTGGTATATGAAAAACATGTTTTTCAATGGCAAAAATCAATGAATATTGTAAATGCACAAACAGTAATATCTCCACATTGCACGGTGCAATTCTGAAATTTTTTGCTTTTTCCTGCTAATCCTAGCATGATAAAGAAGATTCAAAGAGAGTGAGATGCCAGCTCCTTTCATTCAGTCAGTAGCTTCAAACATTTCTGGTATATGAAAAACATGTTTTTCAATGGCAAAAATCAATGAATATTGTAAATGCACAAACAGTAATATCTCCACATTGCACGGTGCAATTCTGAAATTTTTAGCTTTTTCCTGTTAATCCTAGCATGATAAAGAAGATTCAAAGAGAGTGAGATGCCAGCTCCTTTCATTCAGTCAGTAGCTTCAAACATTTCTGGTATATGAAAAACATGTTTTTCAATGGCAAAAATCAATGAATATTGTAAATGCACAAACAGTAATATCTCCACATTGCAAGGTGCAATTCTGAAATTTTTTGCTTTTTCCTGCTAATCCTAGCATGATAAAGAAGATTCAAAGAGAGTGAGATGCCAGCTCCTTTCATTCAGTCAGTAGCTTCAAACATTTCTGGTATATGAAAAACATGTTTTTCAATGGCAAAAATCAATGAATATTGTAAATGCACAAACAGTAATATCTCCACATTGCACGGTGCAATTCTGAAATTTTTAGCTTTTTCCTGTTAATCCTAGCATGATAAAGAAGATTCAAAGAGAGTGAGATGCCAGCTCCTTTCATTCAGTCAGTAGCTTCAAACATTTCTGGTATATATTCAATGGCAAAAATCAATGAATATTGTAAATGCACAAACAGTAATATCTCCACATTGCAAGGTGCAATTCTGAAATTTTTTGCTTTTTCCTGCTAATCCTAGCATGATAAAGAAGATTCAAAGAGAGTGAGATGCCAGCTCCTTTCATTCAGTCAGTAGCTTCAAACATTTCTGGTATATGAAAAACATGTTTTTCAATGGCAAAAATCAATGAATATTGTAAATGCACAAACAGTAATATCTCCACATTGCACGGTGCAATTCTGAAATTTTTAGCTTTTTCCTGTTAATCCTAGCATGATAAAGAAGATTCAAAGAGAGTGAGATGCCAGCTCCTTTCATTCAGTCAGTAGCTTCAAACATTTCTGGTATATGAAAAACATGTTTTTCAATGGCAAAAATCAATGAATATTGTAAATGCACAAACAGTAAAATCTCCACATTGCAAGGTGCAATTCTGAAATTTTTTGCTTTTTCCTGTTAATCCTAGCATGATAAAGAAGATTCAAAGAGAGTGAGATGCCAGCTCCTTTCATTCAGTCAGTAGCTTCAAACATTTCTGGTATATGAAAAACATGTTTTTCAATGGCAAAAATCAATGAATATTGTAAATGCACAAACAGTAATATCTCCACATTGCAAGGTGCAATTCTGAAATTTTTTGCTTTTTCCTGCTAATCCTAGCATGATAAAGAAGATTCAAAGAGAGTGAGATGCCAGCTCCTTTCATTCAGTCAGTAGCTTCAAACATTTCTGGTATATGAAAAACATGTTTTTCAATGGCAAAAATCAATGAATATTGTAAATGCACAAACAGTAATATCTCCACATTGCACGGTGCAATTCTGAAATTTTTAGCTTTTTCCTGTTAATTTTCCTGTTAATCCTAGCATGATAAAGAAGATTCAAAGAGAGTGAGATGCCAGCTCCTTTCATTCAGTCAGTAGCTTCAAACATTTCTGGTATATGAAAAACATGTTTTTCAATGGCAAAAATCAATGAATATTGTAAATGCACAAACAGTAATATCTCCACATTGCAAGGTGCAATTCTGAAATTTTTTGCTTTTTCCTGCTAATCCTAGCATGATAAAGAAGATTCAAAGAGAGTGAGATGCCAGCTCCTTTCATTCAGTCAGTAGCTTCAAACATTTCTGGTATATGAAAAACATGTTTTTCAATGGCAAAAATCAATGAATATTGTAAATGCACAAACAGTAATATCTCCACATTGCACGGTGCAATTCTGAAATTTTTAGCTTTTTCCTGTTAATCCTAGCATGATAAAGAAGATTCAAAGAGAGTGAGATGCCAGCTCCTTTCATTCAGTCAGTAGCTTCAAACATTTCTGGTATATGAAAAACATGTTTTTCATGGCAAAAATCAATGAATATTGTAAATGCACAAACAGTAATATCTCCACATTGCAAGGTGCAATTCTGAAATTTTTTGCTTTTTCCTGTTAATCCTAGCATGATAAAGAAGATTCAAAGAGAGTGAGATGCCAGCTCCTTTCATTCAGTCAGTAGCTTCAAACATTTCTGGTATATGAAAACATGTTTTTCAATGGCAAAAATCAATGAATATTGTAAATGCACAAACAGTAATATCTCCACATTGCAAGGTGCAATTCTGAAATTTTTTGCTTTTTCCTGCTAATCCTAGCATGATAAAGAAGATTCAAAGAGAGTGAGATGCCAGCTCCTTTCATTCAGTCAGTAGCTTCAAACATTTCTGGTATATGAAAAACATGTTTTTCAATGGCAAAAATCAATGAATATTGTAAATGCACAAACAGTAATATCTCCACATTGCACGGTGCAATTCTGAAATTTTTAGCTTTTTCCTGTTAATCCTAGCATGATAAAGAAGATTCAAAGAGAGTGAGATGCCAGCTCCTTTCATTCAGTCAGTAGCTTCAAACATTTCTGGTATATGAAAAACATGTTTTTCAATGGCAAAAATCAATGAATATTGTAAATGCACAAACAGTAATATCTCCACATTGCAAGGTGCAATTCTGAAATTTTTTGCTTTTTCCTGTTAATCCTAGCATGATAAAGAAGATTCAAAGAGAGTGAGATGCCAGCTCCTTTCATTCAGTCAGTAGCTTCAAACATTTCTGGTATATGAAAAACATGTTTTTCAATGGCAAAAATCAATGAATATTGTAAATGCACAAACAGTAATATCTCCACATTGCAAGGTGCAATTCTGAAATTTTTTGCTTTTTCCTGCTAATCCTAGCATGATAAAGAAGATTCAAAGAGAGTGAGATGCCAGCTCCTTTCATTCAGTCAGTAGCTTCAAACATTTCTGGTATATGAAAAACATGTTTTTCAATGGCAAAAATCAATGAATATTGTAAATGCACAAACAGTAATATCTCCACATTGCACGGTGCAATTCTGAAATTTTTAGCTTTTTCCTGTTAATCCTAGCATGATAAAGAAGATTCAAAGAGAGTGAGATGCCAGCTCCTTTCATTCAGTCAGTAGCTTCAAACATTTCTGGTATATGAAAAACATGTTTTTCAATGGCAAAAATCAATGAATATTGTAAATGCACAAACAGTAATATCTCCACATTGCAAGGTGCAATTCTGAAATTTTTTGCTTTTTCCTGCTAATCCTAGCATGATAAAGAAGATTCAAAGAGAGTGAGATGCCAGCTCCTTTCATTCAGTCAGTAGCTTCAAACATTTCTGGTATATGAAAAACATGTTTTCAATGGCAAAAATCAATGAATATTGTAAATGCACAAACAGTAATATCTCCACATTGCACGGTGCAATTCTGAAATTTTTAGCTTTTTCCTGTTAATCCTAGCATGATAAAGAAGATTCAAAGAGAGTGAGATGCCAGCTCCTTTCATTCAGTCAGTAGCTTCAAACATTTCTGGTATATGAAAAAAAGTTTTTTCAATGGCAAAAATCAATGAATATTGTAAATGCACAAACAGTAATATCTCCACATTGCAAGGTGCAATTCTGAAATTTTTTGCTTTTTCCTGCTAATCCTAGCATGATAAAGAAGATTCAAAGAGAGTGAGATGCCAGCTCCTTTCATTCAGTCAGTAGCTTCAAACATTTCTGGTATATGAAAAACATGTTTTTCAATGGCAAAAATCAATGAATATTGTAAATGCACAAACAGTAATATCTCCACATTGCACGGTGCAATTCTGAAATTTTTAGCTTTTTCCTGTTAATCCTAGCATGATAAAGAAGATTCAAAGAGAGTGAGATGCCAGCTCCTTTCATTCAGTCAGTAGCTTCAAACATTTCTGGTATATGAAAAACATGTTTTTCAATGGCAAAAATCAATGAATATTGTAAATGCACAAACAGTAATATCTCCACATTGCAAGGTGCAATTCTGAAATTTTTTGCTTTTTCCTGTTAATCCTAGCATGATAAAGAAGATTCAAAGAGAGTGAGATGCCAGCTCCTTTCATTCAGTCAGTAGCTTCAAACATTTCTGGTATATGAAAAACATGTTTTTCAATGGCAAAAATCAATGAATATTGTAAATGCACAAACAGTAATATCTCCACATTGCAAGGTGCAATTCTGAAATTTTTTGCTTTTTCCTGTTAATCCTAGCATGATAAAGAAGATTCAAAGAGAGTGAGATGCCAGCTCCTTTCATTCAGTCAGTAGCTTCAAACATTTCTGGTATATGAAAAACATGTTTTTCAATGGCAAAAATCAATGAATATTGTAAATGCACAAACAGTAATATCTCCACATTGCACGGTGCAATTCTGAAATTTTTTGCTTTTTCCTGCTAATCCTAGCATGATAAAGAAGATTCAAAGAGAGTGAGATGCCAGCTCCTTTCATTCAGTCAGTAGCTTCAAACATTTCTGGTATATGAAAAACATGTTTTTCAATGGCAAAAATCAATGAATATTGTAAATGCACAAACAGTAATATCTCCACATTGCACGGTGCAATTCTGAAATTTTTTGCTTTTTCCTGTTAATCCTAGCATGATAAAGAAGATTCAAAGAGAGTGAGATGCCAGCTCCTTTCATTCAGTCAGTAGCTTCAAACATTTCTGGTATATGAAAAACATGTTTTTCAATGGCAAAAATCAATGAATATTGTAAATGCACAAACAGTAATATCTCCACATTGCACGGTGCAATTCTGAAATTTTTTGCTTTTTCCTGTTAATCCTAGCATGATAAAGAAGATTCAAAGAGAGTGAGATGCCAGCTCCTTTCATTCAGTCAGTAGCTTCAAACATTTCTGGTATATGAAAAACATGTTTTTCAATGGCAAAAATCAATGAATATTGTAAATGCACAAACAGTAATATCTCCACATTGCAAGGTGCAATTCTGAAATTTTTTGCTTTTTCCTGTTAATCCTAGCATGATAAAGAAGATTCAAAGAGAGTGAGATGCCAGCTCCTTTCATTCAGTCAGTAGCTTCAAACATTTCTGGTATATGAAAAACATGTTTTTCAATGGCAAAAATCAATGAATATTGTAAATGCACAAACAGTAATATCTCCACATTGCAAGGTGCAATTCTGAAATTTTTTGCTTTTTCCTGCTAATCCTAGCATGATAAAGAAGATTCAAAGAGAGTGAGATGCCAGCTCCTTTCATTCAGTCAGTAGCTTCAAACATTTCTGGTATATGAAAAACATGTTTTTCAATGGCAAAAATCAATGAATATTGTAAATGCACAAACAGTAATATCTCCACATTGCACGGTGCAATTCTGAAATTTTTAGCTTTTTCCTGTTAATCCTAGCATGATAAAGAAGATTCAAAGAGAGTGAGATGCCAGCTCCTTTCATTCAGTCAGTAGCTTCAAACATTTCTGGTATATGAAAAACATGTTTTTCAATGGCAAAAATCAATGAATATTGTAAATGCACAAACAGTAATATCTCTACATTGCAAGGTGCAATTCTGAAATTTTTTGCTTTTTCCTGCTAATCCTAGCATGATAAAGAAGATTCAAAGAGAGTGAGATGCCAGCTCCTTTCATTCAGTCAGTAGCTTCAAACATTTCTGGTATATGAAAAACATGTTTTTCAATGGCAAAAATCAATGAATATTGTAAATGCACAAACAGTAATATCTCCACATTGCAAGGTGCAATTCTGAAATTTTTTGCTTTTTCCTGCTAATCCTAGCATGATAAAGAAGATTCAAAGAGAGTGAGATGCCAGCTCCTTTCATTCAGTCAGTAGCTTCAAACATTTCTGGTATATGAAAAACATGTTTTTCAATGGCAAAAATCAATGAATATTGTAAATGCACAAACAGTAATATCTCCACATTGCACGGTGCAATTCTGAAATTTTTAGCTTTTTCCTGTTAATCCTAGCATGATAAAGAAGATTCAAAGAGAGTGAGATGCCAGCTCCTTTCATTCAGTCAGTAGCTTCAAACATTTCTGGTATATGAAAAACATGTTTTTCAATGGCAAAAATCAATGAATATTGTAAATGCACAAACAGTAATATCTCCACATTGCAAGGTGCAATTCTGAAATTTTTTGCTTTTTCCTGCTAATCCTAGCATGATAAAGAAGATTCAAAGAGAGTGAGATGCCAGCTCCTTTCATTCAGTCAGTAGCTTCAAACATTTCTGGTATATGAAAAACATGTTTTTCAATGGCAAAAATCAATGAATATTGTAAATGCACAAACAGTAATATCTCCACATTGCAAGGTGCAATTCTGAAATTTTTTGCTTTTTCCTGTTAATCCTAGCATGATAAAGAAGATTCAAAGAGAGTGAGATGCCAGCTCCTTTCATTCAGTCAGTAGCTTCAAACATTTCTGGTATATGAAAAACATGTTTTTCAATGGCAAAAATCAATGAATATTGTAAATGCACAAACAGTAATATCTCCACATTGCAAGGTGCAATTCTGAAATTTTTTGCTTTTTCCTGCTAATCCTAGCATGATAAAGAAGATTCAAAGAGAGTGAGATGCCAGCTCCTTTCATTCAGTCAGTAGCTTCAAACATTTCTGGTATATGAAAAACATGTTTTTCAATGGCAAAAATCAATGAATATTGTAAATGCACAAACAGTAATATCTCCACATTGCACGGTGCAATTCTGAAATTTTTAGCTTTTTCCTGTTAATCCTAGCATGATAAAGAAGATTCAAAGAGAGTGAGATGCCAGCTCCTTTCATTCAGTCAGTAGCTTCAAACATTTCTGGTATATGAAAAACATGTTTTTCAATGGCAAAAATCAATGAATATTGTAAATGCACAAACAGTAATATCTCCACATTGCAAGGTGCAATTCTGAAATTTTTTGCTTTTTCCTGCTAATCCTAGCATGATAAAGAAGATTCAAAGAGAGTGAGATGCCAGCTCCTTTCATTCAGTCAGTAGCTTCAAACATTTCTGGTATATGAAAAACATGTTTTTCAATGGCAAAAATCAATGAATATTGTAAATGCACAAACAGTAATATCTCCACATTGCACGGTGCAATTCTGAAATTTTTAGCTTTTTCCTGTTAATCCTAGCATGATAAAGAAGATTCAAAGAGAGTGAGATGCCAGCTCCTTTCATTCAGTCATTAGCTTCAAACATTTCTGGTATATGAAAAACATGTTTTTCAATGGCAAAAATCAATGAATATTGTAAATGCACAAACAGTAATATCTCCACATTGCACGGTGCAATTCTGAAATTTTTAGCTTTTTCCTGTTAATCCTAGCATGATAAAGAAGATTCAAAGAGAGTGAGATGCCAGCTCCTTTCATTCAGTCAGTAGCTTCAAACATTTCTGGTATATGAAAAACATGTTTTTCAATGGCAAAAATCAATGAATATTGTAAATGCACAAACAGTAATATCTCCACATTGCAAGGTGCAATTCTGAAATTTTTTGCTTTTTCCTGCTAATCCTAGCATGATAAAGAAGATTCAAAGAGAGTGAGATGCCAGCTCCTTTCATTCAGTCAGTAGCTTCAAACATTTCTGGTATATGAAAAACATGTTTTTCAATGGCAAAAATCAATGAATATTGTAAATGCACAAACAGTAATATCTCCACATTGCAAGGTGCAATTCTGAAATTTTTTGCTTTTTCCTGCTAATCCTAGCATGATAAAGAAGATTCAAAGAGAGTGAGATGCCAGCTCCTTTCATTCAGTCAGTAGCTTCAAACATTTCTGGTATATGAAAAACATGTTTTTCAATGGCAAAAATCAATGAATATTGTAAATGCACAAACAGTAATATCTCCACATTGCAAGGTGCAATTCTGAAATTTTTGCTTTTTCCTGCTAATCCTAGCATGATAAAGAAGATTCAAAGAGAGTGAGATGCCAGCTCCTTTCATTCAGTCAGTAGGCTTCAAACATTTCTGGTATATGAAAAACATGTTTTTCAATGGCAAAAATCAATGAATATTGTAAATGCACAAACAGTAATATCTCCACATTGCACGGTGCAATTCTGAAATTTTTAGCTTTTTCCTGTTAATCCTAGCATGATAAAGAAGATTCAAAGAGAGTGAGATGCCAGCTCCTTTCATTCAGTCAGTAGCTTCAAACATTTCTGGTATATGAAAAACATGTTTTTCAATGGCAAAAATCAATGAATATTGTAAATGCACAAACAGTAATATCTCCACATTGCAAGGTGCAATTCTGAAATTTTTGCTTTTTCCTGCTAATCCTAGCATGATAAAGAAGATTCAAAGAGAGTGAGATGCCAGCTCCTTTCATTCAGTCAGTAGCTTCAAACATTTCTGGTATATGAAAAACATGTTTTTCAATGGCAAAAATCAATGAATATTGTAAATGCACAAACAGTAATATCTCCACATTGCACGGTGCAATTCTGAAATTTTTAGCTTTTTCCTGTTAATCCTAGCATGATAAAGAAGATTCAAAGAGAGTGAGATGCCAGCTCCTTTCATTCAGTCAGTAGCTTCAAACATTTCTGGTATATGAAAAACATGTTTTCAATGGCAAAAATCAATGAATATTGTAAATGCACAAACAGTAATATCTCCACATTGCAAGGTGCAATTCTGAAATTTTTAGCTTTTTCCTGTTAATCCTAGCATGATAAAGAAGATTCAAAGAGAGTGAGATGCCAGCTCCTTTCATTCAGTCAGTAGCTTCAAACATTTCTGGTATATGAAAAACATGTTTTTCAATGGCAAAAATCAATGAATATTGTAAATGCACAAACAGTAATATCTCCACATTGCAAGGTGCAATTCTGAAATTTTTTGCTTTTTCCTGTTAATCCTAGCATGATAAAGAAGATTCAAAGAGAGTGAGATGCCAGCTCCTTTCATTCAGTCAGTAGCTTCAAACATTTCTGGTATATGAAAAACATGTTTTTCAATGGCAAAAATCAATGAATATTGTAAATGCACAAACAGTAATATCTCCACATTGCAAGGTGCAATTCTGAAATTTTTTGCTTTTTCCTGCTAATCCTAGCATGATAAAGAAGATTCAAAGAGAGTGAGATGCCAGCTCCTTTCATTCAGTCAGTAGCTTCAAACATTTCTGGTATATGAAAAACATGTTTTTCAATGGCAAAAATCAATGAATATTGTAAATGCACAAACAGTAATATCTCCACATTGCACGGTGCAATTCTGAAATTTTTAGCTTTTTCCTGTTAATCCTAGCATGATAAAGAAGATTCAAAGAGAGTGAGATGCCAGCTCCTTTCATTCAGTCAGTAGCTTCAAACATTTCTGGTATATGAAAAACATGTTTTTCAATGGCAAAAATCAATGAATATTGTAAATGCACAAACAGTAATATCTCCACATTGCAAGGTGCAATTCTGAAATTTTTTGCTTTTTCCTGTTAATCCTAGCATGATAAAGAAGATTCAAAGAGAGTGAGATGCCAGCTCCTTTCATTCAGTCAGTAGCTTCAAACATTTCTGGTATATGAAAAAACATGTTTTCAATGGCAAAAATCAATGAATATTGTAAATGCACAAACAGTAATATCTCCACATTGCAAGGTGCAATTCTGAAATTTTTTGCTTTTTCCTGCTAATCCTAGCATGATAAAGGGAAGATTCAAAGAGAGTGAGATGCCAGCTCCTTTCATTCAGTCAGTAGCTTCAAACATTTCTGGTATATGAAAAACATGTTTTTCAATGGCAAAAATCAATGAATATTGTAAATGCACAAACAGTAATATCACGTGCAATTCTGAATTTTTAGCTTTTTCCTGTTAATCCTAGCTGATAAAGAAGATTCAAAGAGAGTGAGATGCCAGCTCCTTTCATTCAGTCGTAGCTTCAAACATTTCTGGTATATGAAAACAGTTTTTCAATGGCAAAAATCAAGAATATAGTAAATGCACCAAACAGTAATATCTCCACATTGCAAGGTGCATTCTGAAATTTTTGCTTTTTCTGTTAATCCTAGCATGATAAAGAAGATCAAAGAGAGTGAGATGCCAGCTTATTTCATTCAGTAGTTTCAACATTTCTGGTATATGAAAACATGTTTTCAATGGCAAAAATCAATGAATATTGTAAATGACAAACAGTATATCTCCACATTGCAAGGTGCAATTCTGAAATTTTTGCTTTGCTTTTTCCTGCTAATCCTAGCATGATAAAGAAGATTCAAAGAGAGTGAGATGCCAGCTCCTTCATTCAGTCAGTAGCTTCAAACATTTCTGGTATATGAAAAACATGTTTTTCAATGGCAAAAATCAATGAATATTGTAAATGCACAAACAGTAATAT